>NC_053026.1:1061758-1085304 GCF_003073215.2 Triticum urartu | reverse complement strand
CCATCGTCGAACGAAGTCTGTGAAGGTTTGGGGGTCTACCTTGAAGACTTACCAGAGTAATTGGGCGAGGTCTATGTGACCTTAGCTCAAGGAGAATACGGTGAGGACTGGGTGTCCTGAGCTGCGTGTTCAGGACTGGGTGTCCGGGACTGTGTGTCCTAAGGTTTAAATACCTAGCCGCTCCAACCAGACGTACAGTTGTCACAGCAACTGGAACTGGTTCCAACAAATCATTGTCTTCAACGAGTCACGTGGTTTCATCTTCACTTCACTTTACTTACTGTTACTCCTTGTGAAGTCATTGTATGTTTGCTCTATCATTTGTCTTCACTGAGTGACTGCGTGTTCTGTTTGGCTTCACAATATCTTCCTACCTGATCCTTACTACCTAGCTGCTATTAGTCTTTGTGCTTTCACTTCATTGAATACTTGACTATGGTTTGCCTAGTGTAGTCTACCTTCCGCTGCATGGTAATAGGTTTAATTTTATCGTTTGTCTTCAAAACTCCCATGTTCTGAAGACTTTCATAAAAATCGCCTATTCACCCCCCCTCTAGTCGATATAACGCACTTTCAATTGGTATCAGAGCAAGGTGCTCCCTTGTTCTGTGTGATTCGGTTTAACCACCTGGAGTTTTAGCTATGTCGACTGCAGGGATAATTAAAGTCTCCGCTGCGTGCCCCGTCTTCGATGGAACTGAATATCCCTACTGGAAGAATAAGATGCGTATGCATCTTGAAGCCATTGACGTCGACCTATGGTATGTTGTCGAGAACGGCGTTCCCAAGGCTGGAGAAGGTGTCACTGCTGCTGATGTCAAGAAATTCGTTCAACTGGACTCTACTGCCAAGAATATCATCTGTGGTCATCTGACCAAAGGACAGTATGGCCGTGTGAGTGCTTTGAAGACATCCAAGCTGGTCTGGGACTGGCTCTCCAAGGTCAATGAAGGCATCTCAACCCAGAGAGATCAGAGAATCAGTGTCCTTCGCAACCTCTTCAACCGCTTCAAGCGAAATGACAATGAGAATGTCCAGCACACATTTGACCGACTCACTGACATCACAAATGAGCTTCAAGCCCTCGGCGCCACTGAGATTACCAAACACGGGTCAAGACGCTGCTGATCACTTGATTGTTCGTTTGACATCCTGGCCCGTGATGATTCAAGAACGTCCTGATTTCAAGACATCGATCCGTCTTGACATACCTTGAGAGGCTCAACACACATGAGTTTCAGCTTTTCGGAGAAGAGATATCTACGGTCCAACTATGGGCGAACTCGTGCCTTGAAGGGCAAAAGCTGTCTCCTCATCTGAAGAAGAATCTGAAGCAGTTCTGATGATCCTGAAGACATTGGAAGGGAACTTGCTATGCTTGTCAAGAAGTTCCAAAAATTCACCAGAAGAGAAAGTCTTCCCGATCAAGTTCAAGGAATGATGAAGCTCCTGCTCATGGACTACAAGAGAAAACATGTCCAAAGTGCAGAAACTGGCACTTCATCTCTGAGTGTCCACAGTGGGACAATGAGGAACAAAAAGAAGAAGAAGAGCAAGGAATATGACTCTGACGACAAGAAGAAGAAGAAGAAATACTCAAAGTCTTCTTCCAAGTCTTCCTCAAAGTCTTCATCACACAAGAAGAGCTCATCTGGCAAGGCACGTGCGTTTGTTGGCAAGGAAATGGATTCAGAGGAGGAGTCTGCTTCTGAGGAGGCGGAGGTGGAGTCTGAGGAGGAATCCGACTCAGGCGTCGCAAGTCTGGCTACAGCATACGTTTCCAAGTCCATCTTCAACACTGAAGACAATGACTCCATCACCGACACCGATGCAAATGACAAGGACTGCTCCGCTTCCACCTAATGCTTCATGGCACGCGGTGCCAAGGTAAACACACGCACTACTCACTATCAAACATCTAGTGACGATGACTCTGATTGTGGTTTCAAAACCTAGCTACAAAACACTTGCTAAAATTGCAACTTACAACAGAAAGCTATGGAACATATTCAAAAACTGTTAGACAGAAGCGATGATCTGTTAGGTGCTGAAATGACTCGATCTGAATCCTTAATTGAAGACATAAAAAATCTTCACGTTAAGTATCAGGAACTTGAAAAGTCGTCATGAAACTCTCTCAACAACTCATGAAAAGCTTTCCTATGATTATCTTCAAAGGAAGCAAGATCTTGAGAAATTGAGAGCGGCTCATGAAGATCTTCAAACGGAAAACGAGTCACTTCGCGCCAAACAGATCAGTCCCGCTCAGGAAGGATTTGAACCACCATGTCTTAAATGCATTGAGCGTGATAATGCTACTTCTGTTGCTGAATGTTCTACTGCTACTGCTGTTGCAATATCTTCAACTGTTGATGTGGTAACTAACCCCTCTGCTGAGGATACCACTGCTATTGCTGATGAGAATGCTAGGTTGAAGACATTGCTTGAAACAGGGATGTACAAAAGTCTTAAAGGGCATCAGACACTATGTGATGTCCTCAAAAAGCAGATTCTGAACCGAAACCCTAGGAAAGAGGGTGTTGGGTTCGTAAGGAAAATGAATGCAGATGGCTCTTACTGGAAACCTGAGCAGTACCCCAAAACCATGTGGGTTGCTGCAAAGGAACCTTCAGCAGATCCATCCAATCTATCTGGCTTCACTTGTGCTAACCCCATTATCATTGATGAATCCTTTGATGCAAACTATATACTGTTTAAGAATCAGAATGGTGAAGTGTTTGCCAGGTACATTGGTACTAACTGCAGGAATGGACCGCCTATGAAGAAGATCTGGGTTCCGAAAAGGTGTCTGGAGAATCTTCCTGTGAATGTCATCATGACACCTCACGTGAAGAAGACAAACCTCAGACCAAAGGCTTCATACGGTCCAAAGGCTTCATACAGACAGAGGACTCACCTGAGTCGCACTAACGCAAATGTTTTGCAGGGAAACCATACTCAGGCATATGAATATGAGAGCGGTTCATCAAACCGCCATGTTCATAAGACCAAGAACTATTCTGCTTATTCTTATGAGTACTATTGTCCGCCTGCAAGACTGTTTGCTAGGGCTTCAAAGCCAAAATTCTCAGATGCTGCACTTAGACTTATTGCTTCTAAGCCACCCTTGAAGATGTGGGTGGCTAAGAAAGCTTAACTCTCTTTTGCAGGGAAAGGTCTCCAGCAGAAAACCAAAATCGTCTGACGCTATTGCTGGGGACCTTAAACATCTTGTAGGGCGCAAGATCAAATGCCCAAATGGTCTTACTATGTACTTCGTACCTGAATCGCTTGCTACTCTCCCTATTAGTCCTAACCTGGATCTAAGCTTTCATAACCCACTGGTTCGTCAAATGTTTTTGCTTCACAATGCTCTTGGTGAAGCCTATCCCCCTAACTGCACTGTAGGGTACGACACCAGCGTCTTCAGAATGGATTATTGACAGTGGGTGTACAAATCACATGACTGGCAAAAGAAGTCTTCTTATGGACTCAACCTTACGTCCATCCGACAAGAGCCACATCACATTTGCTGACACTGGTAAAAGTAAGGTATTGGGTCTAGGTAGAGTTGCAATCTCAAGGGATCAACACATGGATAAAGTCATGCTTGTTGAATCCCTTGGCTTCAACTTAATGTCTGTCTCAATGCTTTGCGATTTGAACATGATCGTAATGTTTGGAAAATATCGTTGCCTTGTACTAATGGAATCTGACAAGTCTCTAGTGTTTGAAGGGTATCGAAAAGATGATTTGTACGTGGTAGATTTCTCAGCAGGGCCACAGCTTGCAGTATGTCTTCTAGCAAAGGCTTCAGAATGCTGGCTCTGGCATCGGAGGCTTGGACATGCTGGCATGAGGAACCTCCACACCCTTGCGAAGAAGAAGCATGTCATAGGCATCGAGGGCGTCAAGTTCAAGAAAGACCACTTATGCGGTGCCTGTGAAGCAGGGAAGATGACGAGGGCCAAACATCCCTCGAAGACAATCATGACCACTACTCGACCCTTCGAACTGCTTCACATGGATCTTTTCGGTCCCACTCATTACTCAACTCTTTACTACTATTGCTTGCCTCTATGGCTTCGTTATTGTTGATGATTATTCTAGATATACTTGGGTGCACATAATCCTTTACAAGACTGAAGTGCAGGATGTCTTCAGACGCTTCGCCAATCGAGCTATGAACAATTTTGGCGCCAAGATAAAGCACATCAGAAGTGACAATGGCACTGAATTCAAGAACACTGGCCTTGATACATATCTTGATACCTTGGGCATCACACATGAATTCTCAGCCCCGTACACGCCACAGCAGAATGGCGTCGTCGAACGCAAGAACAGAACACTTAATGAGATGGCCAGAACGATGCTAGATGAATACAAGACCCCAAGAAAATTCTGGCCCGAAGCCATTGATACTGCATGCCATACAATCAATCGTGTTTATCTTCACAAGCTACTGAACAAGACATCTTATGAGCTCCTTACTGGCAAAGCCAAATGTCAGTTACTTCAGAGTATTTGGCGCAAGGTGCTGGATCAAGGACCCACATCACACCTCAAAATTTGCACCAAAAGCACATGAGGGTTTTATGCTTGGATATGGAAAGGATTCGCACTCCTACAGAGTCTTCAATCTCTTTCATTACAAAGTGGTTGAAACAGTGGATGTGCGGTTCGATGAGACCAACGGTTCACAAAGAGAGCAGCTGCCAAATGTGCTAGATGAAGTTCCATCCAGTGAATCAATCAAGCTAATGGGAACTGGAGAAATTATACCTTCTGAAGCTCATCCTGAAGAAGAACTTATCATTTCAGCACCTGATCAACATGAAGACAATGCTCAGCCTGAAGACATTCCTTCCAACAACGACAATGAACAGCAAGAGCAAAGTCTTCGCCCTGTACATCCTCGCGTTGCCAATGAAGTGCAGATTGAAAGAATAATTGATAGCATCAATGCACCTGGTCCACTCACTCGTTCAAGGGCAACTCAGCTAGCAAATTTCTGTGGGCACTTCGCATTCGTCTCAATATCAGAACCCAAGAAAGTTGAAGAAGCCTTCATGGAACCTGAATGGATTCAAGCTATGCAAGAAGAGCTTCAACAGTTTGAGCTGAATAATGTATGGGAACTGGTTAAGCGTCCTGATCCACGGAAGCACAATATAATAGGCACCAAATGGATATACCGCAACAAGCAAGATGAGCATGGTCAAGTTGTCAGAAACAAAGCTCGTCTCGTTGCTCAAGGATATACTCAAGTGGAAGGCATTGACTTCGATGAAACATTTGCTCCTGTGGCTAGACTTGAAGCCATACGCATACTGCTGGCCTATGCAAATCATCATAACATACTTCTATATCAAATGGATGTGAAGAGTGCCTTTCTCAATGGCAAGATTGAAGAAGAAGTGTATGTTGCACAACCGCCTGGCTTTGAAGATCCAAAACATCCTGACATGGTATACAAGCTCAACAAGGCACTGTATGGCCTCAAACAAGCCCCTCGGGCCTGGTATGACACACTCAAATACTTCCTGAAGAGCAAAGGCTTCATACCTGGTTCCCTCGACCCTACTCTCTTCACGAAGACATATGATGGTGAACTATTTGTGTGCCAAATATATGTGGATGACATTATCTTCGGCTGCACCAATCAGAAGTACAGTGAAGAGTTTGGATATATGATGCAAGAGCAATATCAGATGTCCATGATGGGAGAGCTAAAGTTCTTCCTTGGTCTTCAAATACGACAGCAATGCAACGGCATCTTCATATCTTAAGAGAAGTATCTCAAAGATTGCCTGAAGAAGTTCGGTATGCAAGACTGCAAAGCTTCACGACACCAATGCCAGCCAAATCATCTGGGTCCTGACGACAATGGTAAAGAGTTCGATCAAAAGGTATACCGCTCCATGATTGGTTTCTTTGCTTTATCTATGTGCATCTAGGCCAGATATTATGCTTAGTGTTTGCATGTGTGCTCGATTTCAAGCGGCACCAGGAGTCGCATCACTTAGCTGTGAAGCGAATCTTCGATATTGGCTCACACCCCACTCTAGGATTATGGTATCCAAGGGCTTAGTTTGATCTGGTTGGATTCTCGGATGCTGATTATGCTGGGTGACAAAGTGATCGCGAAGTCTACATCAGGGCAACATGGTCACTTTCTTGGACGATCACTTGTATGTTGGTCTTCAAAGAAGCAGAAACTGTTGTATCTCTCTTCCACTGCTGAATTCTGAATACATTGCTGCTGGATCTTGCTGCGCTCAGCTTCTGTGGATGAAGCAAACACTCAAGGATTATGGCATTCATCTGAAGCAAGTGCCACTTTACTGCGACAACGAAAGCGCCATCAAGATTGCCAACAACCCAGTTCAGCACTCGAAGACAAAGCACATTGAAATTCGTCATCACTTTCTCAGAGATCATGTTGTGAAGGAAGACATTGATATCATACACGTCAACACTGAAGAGCAATTGGCAGATATCTTCACCAAGCCCTTGGATGAGAAGAGGTTTTGCAAGTTACGGTGTGAGCTAAATATCCTGGAATCCTCAAATGTCCTGTGATCAGGCACACATCCTAACACTTATGCATATTGATGACTAGATGTGCAACACACGAAGTAACATATATCTTCAATCAATGAAGACATACATTCTAAGTGTGAATACATTAATGTGGAATTTGACTTTGGAGCGCCACGATAATTGTGCGCTGTGTCTGGGTCTAATACTTCCTATACGGTGGGTAACGCCACCACCAAATGTTCTATTTTGAAGTGTTTCACTCATGGCGTTACCTTGCAATGTCTTCACATTTGGTTTGGCTTCGATCTCAACATATCTTCATGATTATCTTCACTATGTTGATTATATATATATACTAGTGTTCTGTCCTCTACAGCATTCACTTATAGCTATGTCTTCGTGTTGAATCTTTTGAACTAAGTGAATGTGATCGGACCCTAACCTCTCTATGCTTTCTATCTCAAACTCTATCTCTCCAAGTCATATGCATTCTATTGAAACTGTCGAATGTCTTCTCTGCGTCCTTGTCAGCAGAAGATACAGAGACAACCATTAAGTCCGTTTTCAATGCTCATTCCTCCACATGAAATCCGGAGAAGTAGGAACGACCACCCGACAATCCAGGCGTGCGTGGGACGTGGAACAAACCCCAAAATTCCGCATAATGGCCACGTGTTCCTCAGATGCGAATCGCCAGGGGCACCTGTGTAATAGCACAGTGCCGCCCCTGTGCCTATAAATACACACTCACAGCGGTCATTATCTCTTCTTCCACCCTCGCACGAACCCTAGCGCCACCGCTAGCCCTCGACGACGCCGGCGACGAAGCGCTTCGCTGCCGCAACCTCTCCGACGCCGTCTTCACGCCGACCGCGGACATCGTCCTCTCCGCCGTCGCCGTAGGTGTCCTCCGTCGCCAAGTTAGGGCACGGAAATGAACTGCTCGGCCTCATCTCCCATCCGTCTAGCAGTTCTCAGTGTGGTAAATAAAACTCCCTTTTTACAGCACCGTTGATCCTATGATCTGTCACTTTCTACCACAAGCAGTTTCTGTTCACACAAGCAGATCTCTCTCATACTGCATCTCATAACATGCCTAGTATATTCACTTGTGCTTCACAAAGTAGTTAGATTCCTCACTTGTACTGATCTGTGGATTCGTACAAATCTGGAACCAACTTCTTATCTATGAGTGAATGTCTTCGCACGATGAGGTCAATGTCTTCTAAACTGATTTATCTTCAAAATCTTCTGAGAATGCATATGACCTCTTCCCCTTCCCTCGCACCTTAATGCTGTCACAGGTACATGTCCGTGGGAGAATCCTTTGGTTCTCATAGTCTACATTCATTTGCAGAATTCTTACAGCATCACATAAATTCTCCCGAAGCCAGTTCCTGTTGGTCCAGCAAACGAAAACCTTTGAAGCCTTTGAACGTCTTGAAGCCTTTCAAGTTAAAGTTTATGGCTTCAGAGAAAGCAGCAAGGAAGGGTGGCAGAAAGCGTCGTGGTGAGACCT
The DNA here is from genome assembly GCF_003073215.2 of Triticum urartu. Taxonomy (NCBI): domain Eukaryota; kingdom Viridiplantae; phylum Streptophyta; class Magnoliopsida; order Poales; family Poaceae; genus Triticum; species Triticum urartu. Next base: position 1,077,242 of record NC_053026.1, on the reverse strand, counting down.
CCAGAGATCTGCCAGATGAACTCTCAGAAATGTACAAGACAGATCCTGAAGAGGATTACAGTCAGCGCAAGACCCGAATCCAATGGATTCGAAGATATTGGGCAGAACAATGGTTCAAATACAGATTTGTGACCCAAGAGTATGCTGAGAAAACGCCATCAAGAGACCGTGGGGAGACATCCTATTCAAGAATCTTCTACCCAGGTCCAGAGATGAAGCCATTGCTCAAGGCTTCTATCCATGCATGGTCCGTGGACCACAGCCTGCTGATGCACACTCGTCGTCACTGCTATGGTGTCGTGACGACAATCTGTTCAAGCGCAACTTCCAGTTTGCTCAGAACTCAGCGAAGCAGAACAAGAAGACTTTTGGGTTAGACTTCAACCCTGGTCCCTCATCTCCAAGGGCAGATGGCACACGACATGCAGAACCCAATGTCATCGGTCCTTTCGCCAACCTTGAAGGCCTCATCACCTACATCTTGGTTCAAGGGACTGCAGTGAATGAGCCTGCAGCTGACACTGAGTCTGATGACGCGCCTGCAGTGCCGAAGCCAAAGCAGTTGAAGAAGCCAAAAGCTTCAAAGCCGGCCCCTTCACCAAAAATCTCAAGGGCGAAGCCATTGGCAACTGCACCTCCTGAAGACAGTGTGCAGTCTGAAGACTTATCACGCGTCTCCAAGCCCCAGAAGGCCAAGATGCCTCTGTCTCACACTGGCAAAGAGCTAACAGCTGCTGCCATTCTGCGCAATGACGACATTGATCTTTCAAGTGATGAAGATCTTGCAGATGACGCTCTTGAGCAACTCATCAAGAGCAAAGAAGAAGCAGAAATCTTCAATGATCTGCCTCTCTTTGATGTCACCATCATCCACAACTTCATTGACGAGTGGTTTGACACGCCAAACATCAGCTTTGAAGATCTGCAGCTACCCATTGGCCTCAGTGTCGCCTTCCAAGGCGCCATTGCTTCAGAACTTGCTATTGCCCAGCGCATTGTTGAACTGAAGCAGAAGATTGACTATGAAAAGGCTCAGTTCAAGAAGCATATGGCCAAGCTCAGCGTGCAAGAAGTGAAGAACTTCAAGACAATGATGCACGAGCTCAAGGAAGCCTTTGTGAAGAAGCGTGCAGAAGCTCAGGGTTCGCGTGAGCGCATGAAGACTCTGGCTGACAGATGTGTGCAAGCCTATAATGAGGCTGAGAAGCGCAAGGCACTTGGGCGTCCTGGCATCGACCCCAGGATGGCCGCAAAGAAGAAGAAGAAGCCTGCTACGGCTGAACCTGATGCACCAAGGCAAGAAGCAGTTCCGATTGTCTTCCCAACTAGACTGACTGGCTCGAAGCCAAAAAGCCGGTCAACAGCTTCAGAGCTCAAGAAGACAAGGACTGCTGAGGCTGAAGCCAGGAAGAGGAAACACTCTGAAGCCTCTCCTACTGCCCCCTCCAAGAAGAAAGGAAGACCAAGAAAGCTCGGGCTGCTTCCACAGAGCCCTTGATAGTTGAACCCATTTCTATGGTTCATCCTGACGCAGAACGTCAACTGACAGTTCATGAGCCTGCTTCCACAGAGGCTCCTGAAGCTGAAGACATTCCAGCAGCTGATCCCATCGCTGCTGAAGACATTGGTCATCATGACAATGTAGAAGATGATGCAGTCCTTCCTCAGTTTGAAAACAGCGAACTCATCAGCATTGGTCGTCCACTGACGCCAATTGCACAGGATGCTTCATGGGCGGATCGCCCACAAGAGGAAGAAGACTATGAGGCCCAGCCCACTCCAACTCCACAGGCGTCGTCTGCGTTCGCAGGCTTCGCAAAGGTCCAAGGCCTCAAGTCTCTGCTGAAGACATTCCGGCTGCATCAGCCGCAGAAGAAGAAGTACCACAAGTCCCACTCCCCTGTCCCACCAAGAAGCAGTTCCTCAAGGAGAACGTGCTGTGTGACCGACCCTCCAGCTCGTCAAGTGGAGGATGAAAATCTTGAGGCTGCCACAACCACCAATGAAGCTAATGTGGAGCCCTCCCCACAAAGTCAGAAGACAGCGAAGCCACTGATCCCGTCACTTCTGTTCCTGAGTCTGCTGCCGGTCCCCAGTTCGACTATCATGTTGAGCACAGGCCTCAGGTACCAGAAGCCAATCCCAAGACTGCCAAGGTTCCCAGGTCCTGCATCAGCACCTGGCTCCTTCAACATCAATGGCTTCAGGGCAGACAACACGTTCTTCAATAGCTCCAGGAACCCCTACTCAAGGGAAAGATATCATCTGATCGGTTCTGGAGCTATCCTCAGCGAAGCTATTACTCTTGCATTCTTTACAACCAAGGTCGCATCTTCCCACACAAGCGCCTTGACGTTGAAGCTATAGCTGGTCTGCCCTGTCTAGAAGAAGCGTTGGATTGCTTCAAGCAAGTGGGTCTGCTGCAGTTTGTTACTGATGAAGAGCATTGGAATGAAGAGCTGCTGCTACAATTCTATGCCACACTTCACATCAAAGGGTACAGCAGAGATCCGAAGACTTGGGTCCTGGAGTGGATGACTGGCAACGTTCATCACGAAGCCAATGCATTTGACATCATTGAGCTCACTGGCTTGCCCACTCCTGGCGATCTCTTCGAGCAAGGCTGTCAGCTGCATGCTGAAGCTATTGAGAGCATCTTTCAGCGGCCAGAACCTGATATGAGTCAAATGCTCAGCATGATGAAGCCATTGCCCCAAGATGCTGCTTATCCCACAGAGTTCTTCGTTGAAGACCTTGAGTACCTGCCCAGAACCATCTATCACATCATCAGGCGAACTCTCTGGCCTATCAAAGGGCACTCTCCAAATGCCAAGCTTCAGGGTGCAATGAAGACTTTGGTCTTCTATATACTTCATGGCAAATGCTTCAATGCACAGGACTTCTTCATACGCCAACTTGCTGCATCAGGCATTGATCTGTTTGGTTTGAAGTTCTACGCCCCTTGGGTCATGCGGCTGATCAAGCTACACTCCGCCATCTCGTATCAGCCCTCAGCCCGCAACCATCGGATCTTCTTGCCTGACGTGGACATGTCTACTGAAGCCATATATTCTGAGCCTGCCAAGCAACCTCTAAGTCTTCAGAATGCAGAACATCAGAGTTTTACTCAGAACGTTGAAGGCGTTGAAGCAGTTTCTCGGGTGTATCCTTTGGCTGGCACTACACGTGCACCACACCCTGCTTCCACTGAAGCCACTGACAGTGCCACTGCTCCAAGACCCAAGAAGCGCACTCGTGTTCTCAACGACCGAGAGCTTCTTGTGGCTCTACATCAGAAACAGGATAGGCATCATGACTGGCTGAAGCGTCAGATGAAAAGCCTCTTGGTGGATGTTAATCGCACTCGAAATCTTGCCACCAAGAATGCTTTCGTTGCCCATGAAACCTGTCGCCGCACATGGAAAGGGCTCACGATGATGTGTTCTGAAGCTGATCTTCAAGAGGATGGCTTCTCTGAGAGATTCAAGTTTGACTCCACACCTCCTCGAAGGGCTGTGCTGCTAGGAACTCCATCCCTTGAAGACTCTGAGTTCTCTTCCTCTGCTGCCACAGTGACTGCCAGAATTATTGAGGAAGAAGACGATGCTACTTCACCGCCACCTCCTTCAGCACCTCCAAGCTCTTCTGCACCGCCAAACAACACCAACAACCCTGCTACTTCACCTACTCCTCATGGGAACGAGTAGAGGCTCTATGTCTTCAAACCTTTTTGGTCATTACTGACAAAAGGGGGAGAAGCATATGAGATTGATAGTCTTCAAGCGGGTCCATATGGGCGGGTGCTTTATATTTTGCTTCGTGCTTACAACTCTCGTTTTTGCTACATTTGGTTCTTATGAGTTGTAACACTTAAACTAGATGGTCGTCTGCTACTTATTTGCCACCTTGTTTTGCGAAGATAAATTCCGCATGTGCGACGATAAATTCCGCACTTAGCTCATTCTGCAGACGTCCATTTTCCATTATGCATGTCATTATCTTCATATACTTTCACATGCATAGTGGATTGTCATCATAAGTTGAAGTGGATCTCCACAAGTACAACCTGCCATGTGCATTTGCATTCCAAAAGCAAATTAACTTATATGCACATCTTCAGGGGGAGCCCTTGCAACTTATGAAGACAATTCCTTATCCTTTACAATTTCACATATTATATTCCCCGTTGAAAACTTCAACTAGTTTGTCATCAATCACCAAAAAGGGTGGAGATTGTAAGTGCATCTAGTGCCACCCCTAGTTGTTTTGGAGTATTGACGACAAACCCTAAGTTGAGGGACTAATGTGTTTGTTGAGAATTGCAGGAATAACAACGAGTAGAAGTCCCCTCATTGATCGGTTTTACTACCAGAGATGACCCCTAAAAATGGTATGAAGACATTGAAAGTCAAAGGTGGGTATATGAAGATATTCACATTGAGACTATGACAAGAAAGACACGATATATAGCCTATGGAGCTCGAAGACTTAATTCTTTCGTAGTTCTTTTTCTTTTGTGTTGAGTCATAGGAACCACCGTGCTGTTTAAGTGGGGGTCCAAGAGAAAACCAGTCTATGACTGAAGTGATGCCTAAACCAAAAACCTATGTCTCGAGTGGAAGGACTATGAGAGCGAATTCTTGTCCAGAGTCGGACAAGTCAGCTTTGCTTGTAGCCCAAGTAAAGTTACCGTGTGAGTTTTGAAATCTGACCGTTGGAACACGTCAGTTCCATTAGTGACTCCAGGGTCATTTCGGACAAAATCAGGTCGGGGTTGCCAAGTGGCCTATAAATAGCCCACCCTACACCATAAATGGTTGGCCTGCTCCAGATATTGAAAGTATGGCTTTTGTCGTTTGAGAGCAACCCACCTCGAAGCCTTTGAGAGAGAATTCCTTGAGGATAAGCCCTAACCACCAGAGCCAGAGAGAATTGGGCATCACTTAAGTCTTCTTGTCTGTGTGATCTGAAGACTTATTACACTTGAGGACTGTGCATCCTCCAGCCGGTTAGGTGTCGCGTTCTGAGCATCCAAGAGACATTATGGATTGCCGGTGAACAAAGTCTGTGAAGGTTTGGGAGTCTACCTTGAAGACTTACCAGAGTGATTGGGCGAGGTCTATGTGACCTTAGCTCAAGGAGAATACGGTGAGGACTGGGTGTCCTGAGCTGCGTGTTCAGGACTGGGTGTCCGGGACTGTGTGTCCTAAGGTTTAAATACCTAGCCGCTCCAACCAGACGTACAGTTGTCACAGCAACTGGAACTGGTCCAACAAATCATTGTCTTCAACGAGTCACTGGTTTCATCTTCACTTCACTTTACTTACTGTTACTCCTTGTGAAGTCATTGTATGTTTGCTCTATCATTTGTCTTCACTGAGTGACTGCGTGTTCTGTTTGGCTTCACAATATCTTCCTACCTGATCCTTACTACCTAGCTGCTATTAGTCTTTGTGCTTTCACTTCATTGAATACTTGACTATGGTTTGCCTAGTGTAGTCTACCTTCCGCTGCATGGTAATAGGTTTAATTTTATCGTTTGTCTTCAAAACTCCCATGTTCTGAAGACTTTCATAAAAATCGCCTATTCACCCCCCCTCTAGTCGATATAACGCACTTTCAATATCAATTTCAAATAAAAATGACAACAGTTCTTGTGAGCGCTAAAGTTTCTGTTTTTTACAGCAAGTTCAACAAGACTTTCCCCAAGTCTTCCCAACGGCTCTACTTGGCACAAACACTAATTAAACACAAAAAAACACAACCAAAACAGAGGTTAAATAATTTATTTATTACTAAACAGGAGCAAAAAGCAAGGAATAAAAATAAAATTGGGTTGCCTCCCAACAAGCGCTATCGTTTAACGCCCCTAGCTAGTCATAACGAGCAAGAATAGATCTAGGTATTACCATCTTTGGTAGGTAATCCATAAGTGGCTCTCATGATAGTTTCATATGGTAATTTTATTTTCTTTCTTGGAAAGTGTTCCATGCCCTTTTTTAATGGAAATTGAAATCTAATATTCCCTTCCTTCATATCAATAATCGCACCAACCGTTCTAAGGAAAGGTCTACCAAGAATAATAGGCAAGAAGGATTGCAATCTATATCAAGAACAATGAAATCTACGGGCACATAATTCCTATTTGCAACAATAAGAACATCATTAATTCTTCCATAGGTTTCTTAATAGTGGAATCCGCAAGATGCAAGTTTAGAGAGCAATCATCAAAATTACGGAAATCTAGTAAATCACACAAAGTCTTGGGAATAGTAGAGACACTAGCACCCAAATCACACAAAGCATAAAACTCATGATCTTTAATTTTAATTTTAATAGTTGGTTCCCACTCATCATAGAGTTTTCTAGGGATAGAAACTTTCAACTCAAGTTTTTCTTCATAAGATTGCATCAAGGCATCAACAATATGTTCGGTGAAGGCTTTATTTTGACTATAAGCATGTGGAGAATTTAGCACGGATTGCAACAAGGAAATACAATCAATTAAAGAGCAACTTTCATAATTAAATTCCTTGAAATCCAATATAGTGGGTTTAGCAACATCTAGATTTTTATTTCTTTCAATCCCACTTTCATCAATTTCATCATTAAGATCTAAATACTCCGAATTTTTAGAACGCCTTCTAGGTAAAGGAAGATCATATTCAGTTTCATCAAGATTCATATTGCAAAACAAAGATTTAATAGGGGACACATCAATAACTTTTAGATCTTCATCTTGATTTTCATAGGAATTGGAAGAACACGCTTTAATAAAGGCATCTTTGGAAGCACGCATCCTAGCGGTTCTTTCCTTGCACTCATCAATGGAAATTCTCATGGCTTTGAGAGACTCATTGATATCATGCTTAGGAGGAATAGATCTAAGCTTTAAAGAATCAATCTCAAGAGAAATTCTATCAATTTCCTAGCCAAATCATCAACTTTAAGCAATTTCTCTTCAAGCAAAGCATTAAAATTCTTTTGTGAATTCATAAACTCTTTAACACTATTCTCAAATTCAGAGGGCATCTTATTATAATTTCCATAAGAGTTGTTGTAGGAATTCCCATAATTATTAGAAGGATTACTAGGATATGGCCTAGGATTAAAATTCCCTCTATAAGCGTTGTTACCAAAATTATTCCTACCAACAAAATTCACATCCATAGATTCATTGTTATTCTCAATCAAAGTAGACAAAGGCATATCATTAGGATCAGAAGAAACACTCTTAGTAGCAAATAATTTCATAAGTTCATCCATCTTTCCACTCAACACATTAATTTCTTCTATCGCATGCACTTTTTTATTAGAAGATCTTTCAGTATGCCATTGAGAATAATTAACCATAATATTATCTAGGAGTTTAGTAGCATCTCCTAAAGTGATTTCCATAAAAGTGCCTCCCGCGGCCGAATCTAAAAGATTTCTAGAAGCAAAATTCAATCCGGCATAAAAATTTTGTATAATCATCCACAAATTCAAACCATGAGTAGGGCAATTACGTATCATTAATTTCATTCTCTCCCAAGCTTGTGCAACATGTTCATGATCAAGTTGTTTAAAATTCATAATATCGTTTCTAAGAGAGATGATCTTAGCGGGAGGAAAATACTTAGAGATAAAAGCATCTTTGCACTTGTTCCATGAATCAATACTATTTTTAGGCAAAGACGAAAACCAAGCTTTAGCACGATCTCTAAGCGAAAAAGGAAATAGCTTCAATTTAACGACATCATTATTGACATCTTTTTCTTTTGCATATCACATAAATCAACGAAGCTATTCAGATGAGTAGCGGCATCTTCACTAGGAAGGTCGGCGAATTGATCTTTCATAACAAGATTCAACAAAGCAGTATTAATTTCACAAGATTCAGCATCGGTAAGAGGAGCAATCGGAGTGCTAAGGAAATCATTATTATTGGTATTGGTGAAGTCACACAATTTAGTAGTATCTTGAGCCATCGCGACAAACAAGCAATCTAACACACGAGCAAACAAAAGCAAGCGGGCAAAAAGAGGCAAATAGAGAGGGAGGATAGAGAGAGAGGGCGAATAAAATGGCAAGGGTGAAGTGGGGGAGAGGAAAACGAGAGGCAAATGGCAAATAATGTAATGCGAGAGAGATAGGGATTGTGATGGGTACTTGGTATGTTGACTTTTTGCGTAGACTCCCCGGCAACGGCGCCAGAAATCCTTCTTGCTACGTCTTGAGCTTGCGTTGGTTTTCCCCGAAGAGGAAGGGATGATGCAGCAGAGTAGCGTAAGTATTTCCCTCAGTTTTTGAGAACCAAGGTATCAATCCAGTAGGAGGCCACGCTCAAGTCCCTCGTACCTGCACAAAACGATAGCTACTCGCAACCAACGCGATTAGGGGTTGTCAATCCCTTCACGGTCACTTACGAGAGTGAGATCTGATAGATATAATATTTTTGGTATTTTGTATAAGATGCAAAGTAAAAAGTAAAAGCAAAGTAAAAAGCAAAGCAAGATTAAAGTGATGGAGATTGATATGATGAGAATAGACCCGGGGGCCATAGGTTTCACTAGTGGCTTCTCTCAAGAGCATAAGTATTCTACGGTGGGTGAACAAATTACTGTTGAGCAATTGACAGAATTGAGCATAGTTATGAGAATATCTAGGCATGATCATGTATATAGGCATCACGTCTGTGACAAGTAGATCGAAATGATTCTGCATCTACTACTATTACTCCACTCATCGACCGCTATCCAGCATGCATCTAGAGTATTAAGTTAAAAACAGAGTAACGCCTTAAGCAAGATGACATGATGTAGAGAGATAAATTCATGCAATATGAAATAAACCCCATCTTGTTATCCTCGATGGCAACGATACAATACGTGCCTTGCTGCCCCTTCTGTCACTAAGACACCGCAAGATCGAACCCAAAGCTAAGCACTTCTCCCATGGCAAGAACTACCAATCTAGTTGGCCAAACCAAACGGATAATTTGAAGAGACTTGCAAAGATAACCAATCATACATAAAAGAATTCAGAGAAGATTCAAATATTATTCATAGATAGACTTGATCATAAACCCACAATTCATCGGTCTCAACAAACACATCGCAAAAAGAAGATTACATCGAATAGATCTCCACAAGAGAGGGGGAGAACTTTGTATTGAGATTCAAAGAGAGAGAAGAAGCCATCTAGCTACTAACTATGGACCCGAAGGTCTGAGGTAAACTACTCACACTTCATCGGAGGGGCTAGGATGATGTAGAAGCCCTTCGTGATGACGGCCCTCTTCCGGCGGAGCTCCAGAACAGGCCCCAAGATGGGATCTCGTGGATACAGAAAGTTGCGGCGGTGGAATTAGGTTTTTGGCTCTTGTTCTGATCGTTTGGGGGTACGTAGGTATATATAGGAGGAAGGAGTATGTCGGTGGAGCACCGAGGGGCCCACGAGGCAGGGGGGCGCGCCCTAGGGGGGGAGCCCCCCACCCTCGTGACCTCCTCTTTGACTCCCTGGAGTAGGGTCCAAGTCTCCTAGATCACATTCGGTGAGAAAATCATGTTCCCGAAGATTTTATTCCGTTTGGACTCCGTTTGATATTCTGTTTCTCCGAAACACTTAAATAGGCAAAAACAGCAATTCTGGGCTGGGCTTCCAGTTAATAGGTTAGTCCCAAAAACAATATAAAAGTGGAAAATAAAGCCCAATATAGTCCAAAACAGTAGATAATATAGCATGGAGCAATCAAAAATTATAGATACGTTGGAGACGTATCAATTATATTGTCTTGGATCCTCCAACATGTTGAGGTTGCCTTTCTCCCTCATGCTAGCCAAATTCATTGCACCAAGTAGAGATACTACTTGTGCTTCCAAATACCCTTAAACCAGTTTTGCCATGAGAGTCCACCATACCTACCTATGGATTGAGTAAGACCCATCAAGTAAGTTGTCATCGGTGCAAGCAATAAAAATTGCTCTCTAAATATGTATGATTGATTGGTGTGGTAGAAATAAGCTTTATACAATCGTGTGATATGGAAGTAATAAAAGTGAGAGACTGCATAATAAAGGTCCATATCACAAGTGGCAATATAAAGTGATGTTCTTTCGCATTAGGATTTTGTGCATTTACCCAAAAAAGCGCATGACAACCTCTGCTTCCCTATGCGAAGGGCCTATCTTTTACTTTTATCTCCTACACTGCAAAAGAGTCATGGTGATCTTCACCCTTCCTTTTTTACATTTTATCCTTTGGCAAGCACAATATGTTGGAAAGATCCTGGTATATATGGCTAATTGGATGTGGGTTTTCATGAACTATTACTGTTGACATTACCCTTGAGGTAAAATGTCGGGAGGCAAAAACTATAAGCCCCTATCTTTCTCTATGTCTGATTAAAACTCCATACCCATAAGTATTGTGTGAGTGTCAGCAATTGTGAAATATTATATGATAGTTGAGTATGTGGACTTGCTGAGAAGATCTTATACATTGACTCTTTCCTATGTTATGATAAATTGCAATTGCTTCAATGACTGAGATTATAGTTTGTTAGTTTTCAATGAAGTTTACGATTCATACTTGATATTGTGATTGAATTATTACTCTAGCATAAGAAATCATATGACAAGAATTATATAAGTTGCTGTTATAAGAATGATCATGATGCCCTCATGTCCGTATTTTATTTTTATCGACACCTCTATCTCTAAACACGTGGACATATTTTTCTATTTTGGCTTTTCGCTTGAGGATAAGCGAGGTCTAAACTTGGGGGAGTTGATACGTCCATTTTGCATCATGCTTTGATATTTATCGCATTATGGACTGTTATTTCACTTTATGTCACAATACTTATGGCTATTACTTCCATTTTGCATCATGCTTTTATATCAATATTTATTGCATTATGGGCTGTTATTACATATTATATCACAATACTTATGCCTATTCTCTCTTATTTTACAAGGTTTACATAAAGAGGGAGAGTGCCGACAGCTGGGATTCTGGGCTGGAAAAGGAGCAAATATTAGAGACCTATTCTGCACAGCTCCAAAAGTCCTGAAACTTCACGGATGATGTTTTCCAAATATATAAAAATACTGAGCGCAAGAACCTCACCAGGGGGGCCACACCCTTCCCATGGGGGTGGGAGGCGCGCCCTACCCCTGGGCGCGCCCCCTACCTTGTGGGCCCCCTGGTGGTTCTCCGGTGACCATCTTCTGCTATATGGACTCTTTCGATGGAAAAAAATCATAAGCCATCTTCTCGGACGAAACTCCGCCACCACGAGGCGGAACCTTGGCGAAACCAATCTAGGGTTCTGGAGGGGCTGTTTTGCCGGGGAAACTTCCCTCCCGGAGGGGGAAATGATCACCATCGTCATCACCAACGCTCCTCTCATCGGGTCTCCCGTTAGAGGTAGTTGTAGAAGTAGTCGTGGTAGAGTAGAGTTTTGGGATCAAGTAGAGAACATAGGTTAAGAACAGAGGTTCAGGCCCTAACCACGATCATCCAACGATTATCACAATTAATGAGGAACATCAACTACGATCAACCAAATTAACCACCTTCTAGTATACAAGTCTAGGAGATACGTATAATTATGGGGAGACTAATACTTGTACAAATACGAAACACTCATCAATGAAAACAAGGACTCGACATGGGAGAAGTCTTGCTATTAGTAGTCATGTGAATTTGGTATTCGTTCGATATTTTGATGAGATGTATGTTGTCTCTCCTCTAGTGGTTTTATGTGAACGTCGACTACATGACACTTCACCAGTATTTGGGCCTAGAGGAAGGCATTGGGAAGTAATAAGTAGATGATGGGTTGCTAGAGTGAAGAAGCTTAAACCCTAGTTTATGCGTTGCTTCGTAAGGGGATGATTTGGATCCATATGTTTCATGCTATGGTTAGGTTTACCTTAATACTTTTGTTGTATTTGCGGATACTTGCAATAGAGGTTAATCATAAGTGGGATGTTTGTCCAAGTAAGGACATCACCCAAGCATCGGTCCACCCACATACCAAATTATCAAAGTACCAAACGCGAATCATATGAGCGTCATGAAAACTAGCTTGACGATATTCCCATGTGTCCTCGGGAGCGCTTTACATCATATAAGAGTTTGTCCTGGCTTGTCCTTTGCTACAAAAATGATTGGGCCACCTTGCTGCACCTTATTTACTTTTGTTACTTGTTGCTCGTTACAAATTATCTTATCACAAAACTATCTGTTACCACTTATTTCAGTACTTGCAGAGAATACCTTGTTGGAAACCGCTTATCATTTCCTTCTACTCCTCGTTGGGTTCGACACTCTTACTTATCGAAAGGACTACGATAAATCCCCTATACTTGTGTTGGAAATATGCCCTAGAGGCAATAATAAATTGATTATTATTATATTTCCTTGTTCATGATAATCGTTTATTATCCATGCTATAATTGTATTGATAGGAAACTCAGATACATGTGTGGATACATAGACAACACCATGTCCCTAGTGAGCCTCTAGTTGACTAGCTCGTTGATCAATAGATGGTTACGGTTTCCTGACCATGGACATTGAATGTCATTGATAACGGGATCACATCATTAGGAGAATGATGTGATGGACAAGACCCAATCCTAAGCATAGCACTAGATCGTGTAGTTCGTATGCTAAAGCTTTTCTAATGTCAAGTATCATTTCCTTAGACCATGAGATTGTGCAACTCCCGGATACCGTAGGAGTGCTTTGGGTGTATCAAACGTCACAACGTAACTGGGTGACTATAAAGGTGCACTATGGGTATCTCCGAAAGTGTCTGTTGGGTTGGCACGAATCGAGACTGGGATTTGTCACTCCGTGTGACGGAGAGGTATCTCTGTTGGAAATATGCCCTAGAGGCAATAATAAATTGATTATTATTATATTTCCTTGTTCATGATAATCGTTTATTATCCATGCTAAATTGTATTGATAGGAAACTCAGATACATGTGTGGATACATAGACAACACCATGTCCCTAGTAAGCCTCTAGTTGACTAGCTCGTTGATCAATAGATGGTTACGGTTTCCTGACCATGGACATTGGATGTCATTGATAACGGGATCACATCATTAGGAGAATGATGTGATGGACAAGACCCAATCCTAAGCATAGCAAGATCGTGTAGTTCGTATGCTAAAGCTTTTCTAATGTCAAGTATCATTTCCTTAGACCATGAGATTGTGCAACTCCCGGATACCGTAGGAGTGCTTTGGGTGTATCAAACGTCACAACGTAACTGGGTGACTATAAAGGTGCATTACAGGTATCTCCGAAAGTGTCTGTTGGGTTGGCACGAATCGAGACTGGGATTTGTCACTCCGTGTAAGCGGAGAGGTATCTCTGGGCCCACTCGGTAGGACATCATCATATGCGCAATGTGACCAAGGAGTTGATCACGGGATGATGTGTTACGGAACGAGTAAAGAGACTTGCCGGTAACGAGATTGAACTGGGTATTGGATACCGACGATCGAATCTCGGGCAAGTAACATACCGCTAGACAAAGGGAATTGTATACGGGATTGATTAAGTCCTTGACATCGTGGTTCATCCGATGAGATCATCGTGGAACATGTGGGAGCCATCATGGGTATCCAGATCCCGCTGTTGGTTATTGACCGGAGACGTCTCGGTCATGTCTGCATGTCTCCCGAACCCGTAGGGTCTACACACTTAAGGTTCGGTGACGCTAGGGTTGTAGGAGATATTAGTATGCGTAACCCGAATGTATGTTCGGAGTCCCGGATGAGATCCCGGACATCACGAGGAGTTCCGGAATGGTCCGGAGGTAAAGAATTATATATAGGAAGTGCTATTTCGGCCATCGGGACAAGTTTCGGGGTCATCGGTATTGTACCGGGACCACCGGAAGGGTCCCGGGGGTCCACCGGGTGGGGCCACCTGCCCGGGGGCCACATGGGCTGTAGGGGGTGCCTTGGCCTATATGGGCCAAGGGCACCAGCCCCAAGAGGCCCATGCGCCAAGAGAGAGGAAAAAGGGGAGAGTCCTAAAGGGGGAAGGCACCTCCGAGGTGCCTTGGGGAGGATGGACTCCTCCCCACCCTTGGCCGCACCCTTCCTTGGAGGAAGGGGCAAGGCTGCGCCCTTCCCCTCTCCCTTGGCCCTATATATAGTGGGGAAAAGGAGGAGCAAACCAATCTAAGGCCTGGCGCCTCCCTCTCCCTCCCGTGACACATCTCCCTTCTCCCGCAGCGCTTAGCGAAGCCCTGTTGGAATCCCGCTACTTCCACCACGCCGTCGTGCTGCTGGATCTCCATCAACCTCTCCCTCCTCCTTGCTGGATCAAGGCGTGGGAGATGTCTCCGTTCCGTACGTGTGTTGAACGCGGAGGGGCCGTCCGTTGGGCGCTAGGATCATCGGCGATTTGGATCACGACGAGTATACGACTCCATCAACCCCGTTCTCTTGAACGCTTCCGCGCGCGATCTACAAGGGTATGTAGGATCCATCCTTCCCTCGTTGCTAGGTTTCTCCATAGATAGATCTTGGTGACACGTAGGAAAATTTTGAATTTCTGCTACGTTCTCCAACAGTGGCATCATGAGCTAGGTCTATGCGTAGATTCTATGCACGGGTAGAACACAAAGTAGTTGTGGGCATTGTTTTTGTTCAATATGCTTGCCGTTACTAGTCTTATCTTAATTCGGCGGCATCGTGGGATGAAGCGGCCCGGACCGACCTTACACGTACTCTTATGTGAGACAGGTTCCACCGACTGACATGCACTAGTTGCATAAGGTGGCTAGCGGGTGTCTGTCTCTCCTACTTTAGTCGGATCGGATTCGATGAAAAGGGTCCTTATGAAGGGTAAATAGCAATTGGCATATCACGTTGTGGTTTTGCGTAGGTAAGAAACGTTCTTGCTAGAAACCCATAGCAGCCACGTAAAACATGCAAACAACAATTAGAGAACATCTAACTTGTTTTTGCAGGGTATGCTATGTGATGTGATATGGCCAAAAGGATGTGATGAATGATATATGTAATGTATGAGATTGATCATGTTCTTGTAATAGATGATCATGGAGCCCCAAGATGGAGATCAAAGGAGCTACATGATATTGGCCATATCATGTCACTATTTGATTGCATATGATGTTTATCATGTTATGCATCTTGTTTACTTAGTACGACGGTAGTAAATAAGATGATCCCTCATTAAAATTTCAAGAAGTGTTCTCCCCTAACTGCGCACCGTTGCTACAATCGTCGCTTCGAAGCATCACGTGTTAATCGGGTGTGATAGATCCTTTCGTTCACATACAACGGGTGTAAGCAAGATTTACACATGCAAAAACACTTAGGGTTAACTTGACGAGCCTAAGCATGTGAAGACATGGCCTCGGAACACAGAGACTGAAAGGTCGAACACGAGTCGTATGGAAGATACGATCAACATGAAGATGTTCACCGACGTTGACTAGTCCG
>NC_053026.1:1031961-1060758 GCF_003073215.2 Triticum urartu | reverse complement strand
CAAAGAGAGATCTTCATCCGGTTGTGTGAACTTGTTCCTTGCATCTGCCATCCTAAAAGAGTAGAAAAGAATGAAGTCATAGAGGAAGTGAAAGTGCGTTATATCGGCTAGAGGGGGGTGAATAGGCGATTTTATGAAAGTCTTCAAAACGTGGAAGTTATGAAGACAAACAGTAGAGATATGCCTATTACTATGCAGCGGAAGTTAGACTACACTAGGAAAACATGGTCAAGTATCAACAGAGTGAAAGCACAGTGACAAATAGCTGTAGTGTAATAAGGATCAGGTAGGAAGATACTATGAAGCCAAACAGATCATACACTCACGTTGTGAAGACAAAAGATAGAACAGACACGCAATGACTTCACAATGAGTGATCAGTAAGTAAAAGGAAGTGAAAATGAAACCAGTGACTCGTTGAAGACAATGATGTGTTGTACCACTTCCAGTTGTTGTGACAACTGTACGTCTGGTTGGAGCGGCTAGGTATTTAAACCTTAGGACACACAGTCCCGGACACCCAGTCCTGAACACGCAGCTCAGGACACCAAGTCCTCACCGTATTCTCCTTGAGCTAAGGTCACATAGTCCTCGCCCAATCACTCTGGTATGTCTTCAAGGTAGACTCCCAAACCTTCACAGACTTCGTTCACTGGCAATCCACAATGTCTCTTGGATGCTCTGAACGCGACGCCTAACCGTCTGGAGGATGCACAGTCCTCAAGTGTAATAAGTCTTCAGATCACACAGACAAGAAGACTTGAGTGATGCCCAATTCTCTCTGGCTCTGGTGGTTAGGGCTTTATCCTCGTAGGGAATTCTCTCTCAAAGGCTTCGAGGTGGGTTGCTCTCAAACGACAAAAGCCGTACTCTCAATCTGAGCAGCCAACCGTTTATGGTTGTAGGGGGTGGGCTATTTATAGCCACTTGGCAAACCGACCTGATTTGTCCGAAATGACCCTGGGTCACTAAGGAACTGACACGTGTCCCAACGGTCAGATTTCAAACTCACACGACAACTTTACTTGGGCTACAAGAAAAGTTGACTTGTCCGGCTCTGGACAAGATTCGCTCTCATAGTCTTCACCCGAAGACATAGGTTTTTGGTTTAGGCATCACTTCAGTCATTCTGACTGTTCTCTTGGACCCCACTTAACAGTACGGTGGTTCCTATGACTCAACACAAAAGAAAAAGAACTACGAAAGATCTAAGTCTTCGAGCTCCATAGGCTTCATATCGTGTCTTCTCTTGTCATAGTCTTCAATGTGAATATCTTCATATACCACCTTTGACTTCAATGTCTTCATACATTTTTAGGGGTCATCTCTGGTAGTGAAAACCGAATCAATGAGGGACTTCTACCTGTGTTATCCTGCAATTCTCACAACACATTAGTCCCTCAACTAGGTTTGTCGTCAATACTCCAAAACCAACTAGGGGTGGCACTAGATGCACTTACAATCTCCCCCTTTTTGGTGATTGATGACAAACTAGTTGAAGTTTTCAACGGGGAATATAATATGTGAAATTGTAAAGGATAAGGAATTGTCTTCATAAGTTGCAAGGGCTCCCCCTGAAGATGTGCATATAAGTAATTTGCTTTTGAATGCAAATGCACATGGCAGGTTGTACTTGTGGAGATCCACTTCAACTTATGATGACAATCCACTATGCATGTGAAGTATATGAAGATAATGAATGCATAATGGAAAATGGACGTCTGCAGAATGATCTAAGTGCGGAATTTATCGTCGCACATGCGGAATTTATCTTCGCAAAACAAGGTGGCAAAAAGTAGCAGACGACCATCTAGTTTAAGTGTTACAACTCATAAGAACCAAATGTAGCAAAAAAAACGAGAGTTGTAAGCACGAAGCAAAATATAAGGCACCCGCCCATATGAACCCGCTTGAAGACTATCAATCTCATATGCTTCTCCCCCTTTTGTCAGTAATGACCAAAAAGGTTTGAAGACATAGAGTCTCTACTCGTTCCCATGAGGAGTAGATGAAGTAGCAGGGTTGTTGATGTTGTTTGGCGGTGCAGAAGAGC
Source organism: Triticum urartu (assembly GCF_003073215.2). Taxonomy (NCBI): domain Eukaryota; kingdom Viridiplantae; phylum Streptophyta; class Magnoliopsida; order Poales; family Poaceae; genus Triticum; species Triticum urartu. Next base: position 1,058,705 of record NC_053026.1, on the reverse strand, counting down.
TTGGAGGTGCTGAAGCAAGGTGGCGGTGAAGTAGCATCGTCTTCTTCCTCAATGATTCTGGCAGTGACTGTGGCAGCAGAGGAAGAGAACTCAGAGTCTTCAAGGGATGGAGTTCCCAGCAGCACAGCTCTTCGAGGAGGTGTGGAGTCAAACTTGAATCTCTCAGTGAAGCCATCCTCTTGAAGATCAGCTTCAGAAAGCATCATCGTTAGCCCTTTCCATGTGCGGCGACAGGTTTCATGTGCAACGAATGCATTCTTGGTGGCAAGATTTTGGATGCGATTTACATCCACCAAGAGGCTTTTCATCTGTCTCTTCAACCAGTCATGATGCCTATCCTGCTTTTGATGAAGGGCCACAAGAAGCTCTCGGTCGTTGAGAACACGAGTGCGCTTCTTGGGTCTTGAAGCAGTGGCACTGTCAGTGGCTTCAGTTGACGCAGGGTGTGGTGCACGTGTAGTGCCAGCCAATGGATACACCCTGGAGATGGCTTCAACACCTTCAACGTTTTGAGTGAAGCTCTGGTGTTCTGCATTCTGAAGACTCAGAGGTTGCTTGGCAGGTTCAGGATAGATGGCTTCAGCAGAGGTATCCACATCAGGCAAGAAGATCCGATGGTTGCGGGCTGAGGGCTGATACGAGATGGCAGAGTGAAGTTTGATCAGCCTCATTACCCAAGGAGCATAGAACTTTAAACCAAACAGATCTGAGCCTGATGCAGCTAGTTGGCGTATGAAGAAATCCTGTGCGTTGAAGCATTTGCCATGAAGGATACAGAATATCAGAGTCTTCATTGCACCCTCGATCTTGGCATTTGGAGAGTGTCCTTTAATGGGCCAGAGAGTCCGCCGGATGATGTGATAGATGGTCCTGGGCAGGTACTCAAGGTCTTCAACGAAGAACTCTGTGGGATAAGGAGCATCGTGGGGCAATGGCTTCATCATGGAGAGCATCTGACTCATATTCGGTTCAGGCCTCTGAAATATGCTCTCAATAGCTTCAGTGTGTAGCCGACAGCCTTGCTCGAAGAATTCGCCTGGAGTGGGCAGGCCAGTGAGCTCAATGATATCAAATGCATTGGCTTCGTGATGAACGTTGCCGGTCATCCACTCCAGGACCCAAGTCTTCGGATCTCTGTTGTATCCTTTGATGTGCAGTGTGGCATAGAATTGTAGCAGGAGCTCTTCGTTCCAATGCTCTTCATCAGTAAAACTGTAGCAGACCCACTTGTTTGAAGCAATCCAACGCTTCCTCTAGACAGGGCAGACCAGCAATAGCTTCAACATCAAGGCGCTTGTGCGGGAAAATGCGACCTTGGTTGTACAGTATGCAAGAGTAGTAGCTGCGCTGAGGATAGCTCCAGAACCTATCTGATGAAATCCTTTCCCTTGAATAGGGGTTCTTGGAGCTATTGAAGAAAGTATTATCTGCCCTGAAGCCATTGATGTTGAAGGAGCCAGGTGCTGATGCAGGACCTGGAAACCTTGGCAGTTCTGGGGATTGGCTTCTGGACCTGAGGCCTGTGCTCAACATGATAGTTGAATTGGGGACCTGCAGCAGACTCAGGAACAGAAGTTGTGGGTTCAGTGGCTTCGCTGTCTTCTGAAGCTTTTGCTGGGGAGGGCTCCACATTAGCTTCGTTGTTGGTTGTGGCAGCCTCAAGATTTTCATCCTCGCTTGACTAGCTGGAGGGTCGGTCACAAGCACGTTCTCCTGGAGAACTGCTTCTTGGTGGAGCAGAGGAGTGGGCTCTTGTGGGCTTCTTCTGCGGCTGATGCAGCCGGAATGTCTTCAGCATAGACTTGAGGCCTTGGACCTTTGCGAAGCCTGCGGAACGCAGACGACGCCTGTGGGTTGGAGTGGGCTGGGCCTCATAGTCTTCTTCCTCTTGAGGGCGATCCGCCCATGAAGCATCCTGTGCAATTGGCGTCAGTGGACGACCAATGCTGATGAGTTCGCTGTGTTCTAACTGAGGAAGGGCTGCATCATCTTCTACATTGTCATGATGACCAATGTCTTCAGCAGCGATGGGATCAGCTGCTGGAATGTCTTCAGCTTCAGGAGCCTCTGTGGAAGCAGGCTCATGAACGTCAGTTGACGTTCTGCGTCAGGATGAACCATAGAAATGGGTTCAACTATCAAGGGCTCTGTGGGAGCAGCCCGAGCTTTCTTGGTCTTTCTCTTTTTCTTGGTGGGGGCAGTAGGAGAGGCTTCAGAGTGTTTCCTCTTCCTGGCTTCAGCCTGCAGTTCTTGTCTTCTTGAGCTCTGAAGCTGTTGACCGGCTCTTTGGCTTCGAGCCAGTCGTTGCAGTTGGGAAGACAAGCGGAACTGCTTCCTGCCTTGGTGCCTCTGGTTCAGCTGGAACAGTCTTCTTCTTTTTCTTTGCGGCCATCTTGGGGTCGATGCCAGGACGCCCAAGTGCCTTGCGCTTCTCAGCCTCATTGTAGGCTTGCACACATCTGTCAGCCAGAGACTTCATCCGCTCACGTGAACCCTGAGCTTCTGCACGCTTCTTCAGAAAGTTTTCCTTTAGCTCATGCAACATGATCTTGAAGCTCTTCACTTCTTGCACGCTGAGCTTGGCCATATGCTTCTTGAACTGAGCCTTTTCATGATCAATTTTCTGCTTCAGTTCAACAATGTGCTGGGCAATAGCAAGTTCTGAAGCAATAGCGCCTTGGAAGGCGACGCTGAGGCCAACGGGCAGCTGTAGATCTTCAAAGCTGATGTTTGGTGTGGCAAACCACTCGTCAATGAAGTTGTGGATGATGGCGACATCAAAGAGAGGCAGATTGTTGAAGATTTCTGCTTCTTCTTTGCTCTTGATGAGTTGCTCAAGAGCGTCATCTCCAAGATCTTCATCACTTGACAGATCAATGGCTTCACTGCGCAGGATGGCAGCAGCTGTGAGCTCTTTGCCAGTGTGAGACAGAGGCATCTTGGCCTTCTGGTGCCTTGAGACGCGTGATAAGTCTTCAGACTGCACACTGTCTTCAGGAGGTGCAGTTCGCCAATGGCTTCGCCTTGAGATTTTTGGTGAAGGGGCCGGCTTTGAAGCTTTTGGCTTCTTCAACTGCTTTGTCGACTGCAGGCACTGCAGGCGCTTCATCAGACTCAGTGTCAGCTGCAGGCTCATTCACTGCAGTCCCTTGAACCAAGATGTAGGTGATGAGGCCTTCAACGGACCGATGACATTGGGTTCTGCTTCTCGTGTGCCATCTGCCCTTGGTGCTGAGGGACCAGGGTTGAAGTCTAACCCAAATTTCTTCTTGTTCTGCTTCGCTGAGTTTTGGGCAAACTGGAAGTTGCGCTTGAACAGATTGTCGTCACGACACCAGAGTAGTGACGACGGATGTGCATCATCAGGCTGTGGCCCACGAACCATGCATGGATAGAAGCTTTGGGCAATAGCTTCATCTCTGGACCTGGGTAGATTCTTGTATAAGATGTCTCCCCACGGTCTTTTGATGGCACTTTTCTCAGCATACTCTTGGGTTGTGAAGCGGTATTTGAACCATTGTTCTGCCCAATAGCGTCGAATCCATTGGATTCGGGTCTTGCGCTGACTATAATCCTCTTCAGGATCTGTCTTATACATTTCTGCGAGTTCATCAGGCAGATCTTGGATGTTCCGCCACGACGTTGTCTGCCCCCCTTCCTTGCTGCTTTCTCTGAAGCCATAAACTTTAACTTGAAAGGCTTCAAGACGTTCAAAGGCTTCAAAGGCTTTCTTTTGCTGGACCAACAGGAACTGGCTTCAGGAGAATTTATGTGATGCTGTAGGAATTCTGCAAATGAATGCAGACTATGAGAACCAAAGGATTCTCCCACACGGACATGTACCTGTGACAGCATTAAGGTGCGAGGGAAGGGGAAGAGGTCATATGCATTCTCAGAAGATTTTGAAGATAAATCAGTTTAGAAGACATTGACCTCATCGTGCGAAGACATTCACTCATAGATAAGAAGTTGGTTCCAGATTTAGTACGAATCCACAGATCAGTACAAGTGAGGAATCTAAACTTTTTGAAGCACAAGTGAATATTCTAGGCATGTTATGAGATGCAGTTTGAGAGAGATCTAGTTGTGTGAACAGAAACTGCTTGTGGTAGAAAGTGACAGATCAATAGGATCAACGGTGCTGTAAAAAGGCAGTTTTATTTACCACACTGAGAACTGCTAGACGGAGCGAGAGATGAGGCCGAGCAGTTCACTCGTCCGTGCCCTAACTTGGCGACGGAGGAGACCTACGGCGACGGCGGAGAGGACGATGTCCGCGGTCGGCGTGAAGACGGCGTCGGAGAGGTTGCGGCAGCGAAGCGCTTCGTCGCCGGCGTCGTCGAGAGCTAGCGGTGGCGCTAGGGTTCGTGCGAGGGTGGAAGAAGAGATAGTTACCGCTGTGAGTGTGTATTTATAGGCAGGCGGCACTGTGCTATTACACAGGTGCCCCTGGCGATTCGCATCTGAGGAACGCGTGGCCAGTTTGCGGAAGTTTGGGGTTTGTTCCACGTCCCACGCACGCCTGGATTGTCGGGTGGTCGTTCCTGCTTCTCCGGATTTTATGTGGAGGAATGAGCATTGAAAACGGACTTTATGGTTGTCTCTATATCTTCTGCTGACAAGGACGCAGTGAAGACATTCGACAGTTTCAATAGAATGCATATGACTTAGAGAGATAGAGTTTGAGATAGAAAGCATAGAGAAGTTTGGGGTCCGATCACATTCACTTAGTTCAAAAGATTCGACACGAAATAGCTATAAGTGAATGTTGTAGAGGACAGAACACTAGCATATATATATATATATATAGTCAACATAGTGAAGGATAATCATGAAAATATGTTGAAGTTCGAAGCCAAACCAAATGTGAAGACATTGCAAGGTAACGCCATGAGTAGAAACACTTCAAAATAGAACGTTTGGTGATGGCGTTACCCACCGTATAGGAAGTATTAGACCTAGACACGGCGCACAATTATCGTGGCGCTACGAAGTCAAATTCCACATTAATGTATTCACACTTAGAATGTATGTCTTCATTGATTGAAATACTTTACTTTGTGTGTTGCACATCTAAGTCATCAATATGCATAAGGGTTAGGATGTGTGCCTGATCACAGGACATTTGAGGATTCCAGGATATTTAGCTCACACCGTAACTTGCAAAACCTCTTCTCATCCAAGGGCTTGGTGAAGATATCTGCCAATTGCTCTTCAGTGTTGACGTGTATGATATCAATGTCTTCCTTCACAACATGATCTCTGAGAAAGTGATGACGAATTTCAATGTGCTTTGTCTTCGAGTGCTGAACTGGGTTGTTGGCAATCTTGATGGCGCTTTCGTTGTCGCAGTAAAGTGGCACTTGCTTCAGATGAATGCCATAGTCCTTGAGTGTTTGCTTCATCCACAGAAGCTGAGCGCAGCAAGATCCAGCAGCAATGTATTCAGATTCAGCAGTGGAGAGAGATACACAGTTCTGCTTCTTTGAAGACCAACATACAAGTGATCGTCCCAGAAAGTGACATGTGCCTGATGTAGACTTGCGATCAACTTTGTCACCAGCATAATCAGCATCCGAGAATCCAACCAAATCAAACTCTGAGCCCTTTGGATACCATAATCCTAGAGTTGGGGTGTGAGCCAAATATCGAAGAATTCGCTTCACAGCTAAGTGATGCGACTCCTTTGGTGCCGCTTGAAATCGAGCACACATGCAAACACTAAGCATAATATCTGGCCTAGATGCACATAGATAAAGTAAAGAACCAATCATGGAGCGGTATACCTTTTGATCGAACTCTTTACCATTGTCGTCAGGACCCAGATGATGTTTGGCTGGCATTGGTGTTGTGAAGCCTTTGCAGTCTTGCATACCGAACTTCTTCAGGCAATCTTTGAGATACTTCTCTTGAGATATGAAGATGCCATTGCGTTGTTGTCGTATTTGAAGACCAAGGAAGAACTTCAGCTCCCCCATCATGGACATCTGATATTGCTCTTGCATCATATATCCAAACTCTTCACTGTACTTCTGATTGGTGCAGCCGAAGATAATGTCATCCACATATATTTGGCACACAAACAGTTCACCATCATATGTCTTCGTGAAGAGAGTGGGATCTAGGGAACCAGGTATGAAGCCTTTGCTCTTCAGGAAGTATTTGAGTGTGTCATACCAGGCCCGAGGGGCTTGTTTGAGGCCATACAGTGCCTTGTTGAGCTTGTATACCATGTCAGGATGTTTTGGATTCTTCAAAGCCAGGTGGTTGTGCAACATACACTTCTTCTTCAATCTTGCCATTGAGAAAGGCACTCTTCACATCCATTTGATATAGAGTATGTTATGATGATTTGCATAGGCCAGCAGTATGCGTATGGCTTCAAGCCTAGCCATAGGAGCAAATGTTTCATCGAAGTCAATGCCTTCCACTTGAGTATATCCTTGAGCAACGAGACGAGCTTTGTTTCTGACAACTTGACCATGCTCATCTTGCTTGTTGCGGTATATCCATTTGGTGCCTATTATGTTGTGCTTCCGTGGATCAGGACGCTTAACCAGTTCCCATACATTATTCAGCTCAAACTGTTGAAGCTCTTCTTGCATAGCTTGAATCCATTCAGGTTCCATGAAGGCTTCTTCAACTTTCTTGGGTTCTGATATTGAGACGAATGCGAAGTGCCCACAGAAATTTGCTAGCTGAGTTGCCCTTGAACGAGTGAGTGGACCAGGTGCATTGATGCTATCAATTATTCTTTCAATCTGCACTTCATTGGCAACGCGAGGATGTACAGGGCGAAGACTTTGCTCTTGCTATTCACTGTCGTTGTTGGAAGGAATGTCTTCAGGCTGAGCAATGTCTTCATGTTGATCAGGTGCTGAAATGATAAGTTCTTCTTCAGGATGAGCTTCAGAAGGTATAATCTCTCCAGTTCCCATTAGCTTGATTGATTCACTGGATGGAACTTCATCTAGCACACTTGGCAGCTGCTCTCTTTGTGATCCGTTGGTCTCATCGAACCGCACATCCACTGTTTCAACCACTTTGTAATGAAAGAGATTGAAGACTCTGTAGGAGTGCGAATCCTTTCCATATCCAAGCATAAAACCCTCATGTGCTTTTGGTGCAAATTTTGAGGTGTGATGTGGGTCCTTGATCCAGCACCTTGCGCCAAATACTCTGAAGTAACTGACATTTGGCTTTTTGCCAGTAAGGAGCTCATAAGATGTCTTGTTCAGTAGCTTGTGAAGATAAACACGATTGATTGTATGGCATGCAGTATCAATGGCTTCGGGCCAGAATTTTCTTGGGTCTTGTATTCATCTAGCATCGTTCTGGCCATCTCAATTAGTGTTCTGTTCTTGCGTTCGACGACGCCATTCTGCTGTGGCGTGTACGGGGCTGAGAATTCATGTGTGATGCCCAAGGTATCAAGATATGTATCAAGGCCAGTGTTCTTGAATTCAGTGCCATTGTCACTTCTGATGTGCTTTATCTTGGCGCCAAAATTGTTCATAGCACGATTGGCGAAGCGTCTGAAGACATCCTGCACTTCAGTCTTGTAAAGGATTATGTGCACCCAAGTATATCTAGAATAATCATCAACAATAACGAAGCCATAGAGGCAAGCAGTAGTAGTTAGAGTTGAGTAATGAGTGGGACCGAAAAGATCCATGTGAAGCAGTTCGAAGGGTTGAGTAGTAGTCATGATTGTCTTCGAGGGATGTTTGGCCCTCGTCATCTTCCCTGCTTCACAGGCACCGCATAAGTGGTCTTTCTTGAACTTGACGCCCTCGATGCCTATGACATGCTTCTTCTTCGCAAGGGTGTGGAGGTTCCTCATGCCAGCATGTCCAAGCCTCCGATGCCAGAGCCAGCATTCTGAAGCCTTTGCTAGAAGACATACTGCAAGCTGTGGCCCTGCTGAGAAATCTACCACGTACAAATCATCTTTTCGATACCCTTCAAACACTAGAGACTTGTCAGATTCCATTAGTACAAGGCAACGATATTTTCCAAACATTACGATCATGTTCAAATCGCAAAGCATTGAGACAGACATTAAGTTGAAGCCAAGGGATTCAACAAGCATGACTTTATCCATGTGTTGATCCCTTGAGATTGCAACTCTACCTAGACCCAATACCTTACTTTTACCAGTGTCAGCAAATGTGATGTGGCTCTTGTCGGATGGACGTAAGGTTGAGTCCATAAGAAGACTTCTTTTGCCAGTCATGTGATTTGTACACCCACTGTCAATAATCCATTCTGAAGACGCTGGTGTCGTACCCTACAGTGCAGTTAGGGGGATAGGCTTCACCAAGAGCATTGTGAAGCAAAAACATTTGACGAACCAGTGGGTTATGAAAGCTTAGATCCAGGTTAGGACTAATAGGGAGAGTAGCAAGCGATTCAGGTACGAAGTACATAGTAAGACCATTTGGGCATTTGATCTTGCGCCCTACAAGATGTTTAAGGTCCCCAGCAATAGCGTCAGACGATTTTGGTTTTCTGCTGGAGACCTTTCCCTGCAAAAGAGAGTTAAGCCTTCTTAACCACCCACATCTTCAAGGGTGGCTTAGAAGCAATAAGTCTAAGTGCAGCATCTGAGAATTTTGGCTTTGAAGCCTTAGCAAACAGTCTTGCAGGTGGACAATAGTACTCATAAGAATAAGCAGAATAGTTCTTGGTCTTATGAACAGGCGGTTTGATGAACCGCTCTCATATTCATATGACTGAGTATGGTCTCCCTGCAAAACATTTGCGTTAGTGCGACTCAGGTGAGTCCTCTGTTTGTATGAAGCCTTTGGACCGTATGAAGCCTTTGGTCTGAGGTTTGTCTTCTTCAAGTGAGGTGTCATGAAGACATTCACAGGAAGATTTCCAAACACTTTTTCGGAACCCAGATCTTCTTCATAGGCGGTCCATTCCTGCAGTTAGTACCAATGTACCTGGCAAACACTTCACCATTCTGATTCTTAAACAGTATATAGTTTGCATCAAAGGATTCATCAATGATAATGGGGTTAGCACAAGTGAAGCCAGTTAGATTGGATGGATCTGCTGAAGGTTCCTTTGCAGCAACCCACATGGTTTTGGGGTACTGCTCAGGTTTCCAGTAAGAGCCATCTGCATTCATTTTCCTTACGAACCCAACACCCTCTTTCCTAGGGTTTCGGTTCAGAATCTGCTTTTTGAGGACATCACATAGTGTCTGATGCCCTTGAAGACTTTTGTACATCCCTGTTTCAAGCAATGTCTTCAACCTAGCATTCTCATCAGCAATAGCGGTGGTATCCTCAGCAGAGGGGTTAGTTACCGCATCAACAGTTGAAGATATTGCAACAGCAGTAGCAGTAGAACATTCAGCAACAGAAGTAGCATTATCACGCTCAATGCATTTAAGACATGGTGGTTCAAATCCTTCCTGAGCGGGACTGATCTGTTTGGCGCGAAGTGACTCGTTTTCCGTTTGAAGATCTTCATGAACCGCTCTCAATTTCTCAAGATCTTGCTTCCTTTGAAGATAATCATAGGAAAGCTTTTCATGAGTTGTTGAGAGAGTTCATGACGCATTTTCAAGTTCCTGATATTTAACGTGAAGATTTTTTATGTCTTCAATTAAGGATTCAGATCGAGTCATTTCAGCACCCAACAGATCATCGCTTCTGTCTAACAGTTTTTGAATATGTTCCATAGCTTTCTGTTGTTCAGTTGCAATTTTAGCAAGTGTTTTGTAGCTAGGTTTTGAACACAATCAGAGTCATCGTCACTAGATGTTTGATAGTGAGTAGTGCGTGTGTTTACCTTGGCACCGCGTGCCATGAAGCAGTAGGTAGAAGCGGAGCAGTCCTTGTCATTTGCATCGGTGTCGGTGATGAAGTCATTGTCTTCAGTGTTGAAGATGGACTTGGCAACGTATGCTGTAGCCAGACTTGCGACGCCTGATCGGACTCTTCAGACTCCACCTCCGCCTCCTCAGAAGCAGACTCCTCCTCTGAATCCATTTCCTTGCCAACAAACGCACGTGCCTTGCCAGATGAGCTCTTCTTGTGTGATGAAGACTTTGAGGAAGACTTGGAAGAAGACTTTGAGTATTTCTTCTTCTTCTTCTTGTCGTCAGAGTCATATTCCTTGCTCTTCTTCTTCTTTTTGTTCTCATTGTCCCACTGTGGACACTCAGAGATGAAGTGGCCAAGTTTCTTGCACTTGTGACATGTTTTCTTCTTGTAGTCATGAGCAGGAGCTTCATCATTCCTTGAACTTGATCGGGAAGACTTTCTGAAACCTTTCTTCTTCGTGAATTTTTGGAACTTCTTGACAAGCATAGCAAGTTCCCTTCCAATGTCTTCAGGATCATCAGAACTGCTATCAGATTCTTCTTCAGATGAGGAGACAGCTTTTGCCTTCAAGGCACGAGTTCGCCCATAGTTTGGACCGTAGATATCTCTTTTCTCCGAAAGCTGAAACTCATGTGTTGAGCCTCTCAAGTATGTCAGACGGATCGAGTGTCTTGAAATCAGGACGTTCTTGGATCATCAGGGCCAGGATGTCAAACGAACTATCAAGTGATCTCAGCAGCGTCTTGACGACTTCGTGTTTGGTAATCTCAGTGGCGCCGAGGGCTTGAAGCTCATTTGTGATGTCAGTGAGTCGGTCAAATGTGTGCTGGACATTCTCATTGTCATTTCGCTTGAAGCGGTTGAAGAGATTGCGAAGGACACTGATTCTCTGATCTCTCTGGGTTGAGATGCCTTCATTGACCTTGGAGAGCCAGTCCCAGACCAGCTTGGATGTCTTCAAAGCACTCACACGGCCATACTGTCCTTTGGTCAGATGACCACAGATGATATTCTTGGCAGTAGAGTCCAGTTGAACGAACTTCTTGACATCAGCGGCAGTGACACCTTCTCCAGCCTTGGGAACGCCGTTCTTGACGACATACCATAGGTCGACGTCAATGGCTTCAAGATGCATGCGCATCTTATTCTTCCAGTAGGGATATTCAGTTCCATCGAAGACGGGGCACGCAGCGGAGACTTTGAATTATCCCTGCAGTCGACATAGCTAAAACTCCAGGTGGTTAAACCGAATCACACAGAACAAGGGAGCACCTTGCTCTGATACCAATTGAAAGTGCGTTATATCGACTAGAGGGGGGGTGAATAGGCGATTTTTATGAAAGTCTTCAAAACGTGGGAGTTATGAAGACAAACAGCGAAGATTATGCCTATTACTATGGCAGCGGAAGTTAGATTACACTAGGCCAGCCATGGTCAAGTATTCAATAGAGTGAAAGCACAATGACAAACAGCTGTAGTGTAATAAGGATCAGGTAGGAAGAAGTTATGAAGCCAAACAGATCATACATTCATTTGTGAAACAAAAGATAGAGCAAGCATGCAATGGCTTCACAATGAGTAACAGTAAGAAAAAGGAAGTGAAGATGAAACCAGTGACTCGTTGAAGACAATGATATGTTGGACCAGTTCCAGTTGCTGTGACAACTGTACGTCTGGTTGGAGCGGCGAGGTATTTAAACCTTAGGACACACAGTCCCGGACACCCAGTGCCTGAACACGCAGCTCAGGACACCAAGTCCTCACCGTATTCTCCTTGAGCTAAGGTCACATAGTCCTCGCCCAATCACTCTGGTAAGTCTTCAAGGTAGACTCCCAAACCTTCACAGACTTCGTTCACTGGCAATCCACAATGTCTCTTGGATGCTCTGAACGCGATGCCTAACCGTCTGGAGGATTCACAGTCCTCAAGTGTAATAAGTCTTCAGATCACACAGACAAGAAGACTTAAGTGATGCCCAATTTACTCTGGCTCTGGGTGGTTAGGGCTTTTCTCCTCGCTAGGAATTTTCTCTCAAAGGCTTCGAGGTGGGTTGCTCTCAAACGACAAAAGCCGTGCACTGAAATCTGAGCAGCCAACCGTTTATGGTTGTAGGGGGTGGGCTATTTATAGCCACTTGGCAACCCGACCTGATTTGTCCGAAATGACCCTGGGTCACTAAGGAACTGACACGTGTCTCAACGGTCAGATTTCAAACTCTCATGGCAACTTTACTTGGGCTACAAGCAAAGCTGACTTGTCCGGCTCTGGACAAGATTCGCTCTCATTGTCTTCACTCGAAGACATAGGTTTTGGTTTAGGCATCACTTCAGTCATTCTGACTGGTTCTCCTGGACCCCACTTAACAGTACGGTGGTTCCTATGACTCAACACAAAAGAAAAAGAACTACGAAAGATCTAAGTCTTCGAGCTCCATAGGCTTCATAACGTGTCTTCTTTTGTCATAGTCTTCAAAGTGAATATCTTCATATACCACCTTTGACTTCAATGTCTTCATACATTTTTGGGGGTCATCTCTGGTAGTAAAACCGAATCAATGAGGGACTTCTACCTGTGTTATCCTGCAATTCTCACGAACACATTAGTCCCTCAACTAGGTTTGTCGTCAATACTCCAAAACCAACTAGGGGTGGCACTAGATGCAGCTTACAAGCTTAGCTTGTAGCCCAAGTAAAGTTGCCGTGTGAGTTTGAAATCTGACCATTGGAACACGTGTCAGTTCCTTAGTGACCCAGGGTCATTTCGGACAAATCAGGTCGGGTTGCCAAGTGGCTATAAATAGCCCACCCCCTACAACCATAAACGGTTGGCTGCTCAGATTGAAAGTACGGCTTTTGTCGTTTTAGAGAGAATTGCCCCCCCCTCAGAGACTGGGTGTCCTGAGCTGCGTGTTCAGGACTGGGTGTCCGGGACTGTGTGTCCTAAGGTTTAAATACCTAGCCGCTCCAACCAGACGTACAGTTGTCACAGCAACTGGAACTGGTCCAACAAATCATTGTCTTCAACGAGTCACTGGTTTCATCTTCACTTCCCTTTACTTACTGTTACTCCTTGTGAAGTCATTGTATGTTTGCACTATCATTTGTCTTCACTGAGTGACTGTGTGTTCTGTTTGGCTTCACAATATCTTCCTACCTGATCCTTACTACCTAGCTGCTATTAGTCTTTGTGCTTTCACTTCATTGAATACTTGACTATGGTTTGCCTAGTGTAGTCTACCTTCCGCTGCATGGTAATAGGTTTAATTTTATCGTTTGTCTTCAAAACTTCTATGTTCTGAAGACTTTCATAAAAATCGCCTATTCACCCCCCCTCTAGTCGATATAACGCACTTTCAATTGGTATCAGAGCAAGGTGCTCCCTTGTTCTGTGTGATTCGGTTTAACCACCTGGAGTTTTAGCTATGTCGACTGCAGGGATAATTAAAGTCTCCGCTGCGTGCCCCGTCTTCGATGGAACTGAATATCCCTACTGGAAGAATAAGATGCGCATGCATCTTGAAGCCATTGACGTCGACCTATGGTATGGTCGAGAACGGCGTTCCCAAGGCTGGAGAAGGTGTCACTGCTGCTGATGTCAAGAAATTCGTTCAACTGGACTCTACTGCCAAGAATATCATCCTGTGGTCATCTGACCAAAGGACAGTATGGCCGTGTGAGTGCTTTGAAGACATCTAAGCTGGTCTGGGACTGGCTCTCCAAGGTCAATGAAGGCATATCAACCCAGAGAGATCAGAGAATCAGTGTCCTTCGCAACCTCTTCAACCGCTTCAAGCGAAATGACAATGAGAATGTCCAGAACACATTTGACCGACTCACTGACATCAGAAATGAGCTTCAAGCCCTCGGTGCCACTGAGATTACCAAACACGAAGTCGTCAAGACGCTGCTAAGATCACTTGATAGTTCGTTTGACATCCTGGCCCTGATGATTCAAGAACGTCCTGATTTCAAGACACTCGATCCGTCTGACATACTTGAGAGGCTCAACACACATGAGTTTCAGCTCTCGGAGAAAAGAGATATCTACGGTACAAACTATGGGCGAACTCGTGCCTTGAAGGCAAAAGCTGTCTCCTCATCTGAAGAAGAATCTGACAGCAGTTCTGATGATCCTGAAGACATTGGAAGGGAACTTGCTATGCTTGTCAAGAAGTTCCAAAAATTCACCAAGAAGAAAGGCTTCAGAAAGTCTTCCCGATCAAGTTCAAGGAATGATGAAGCTCCTGCTCATGACTACAAGAGGAAAACATGTCACAAGTGCAAGAAACTTGACCACTTCATCTCTGAGTGTCCACAGTGGGACAATGAGAACAAAAAGAAGAAGAAGAGCAAGGAATATGACTCTGACGACAAGAAGAAGAAGAAATACTCAAATAGATCTTCCAAGTCTTCCTCTCAAAGTCTTCATCACACAAGAAGATCTTGGCAAGGCATGTGCTAATTTCATAATAGAGGCACACCAAGAAGAGATCATGCTGAATCACGTGAACGAATGAACTAGCAAGAGCACGTGGTTTGATTTGGGCAAGCGAATTGAGATTGTAGATTCACCAAGAGGAGGGAAAAGCAACGCTAATCGATTGTAAGGAGGGTCACGAAAAGGTGGATTCTCAAGGTAGAAACTGACATAGGCGTCGCAAACAGCTATGGCGCCTACTAGCATTCTCCGTGCCTCATAACGTCCATTCATCACGTTTCAACCCACATTCATGAGAGTAAATATGACTCTCAATTCAACTTTGATCTGCCGATTCACACTTTGCTACAACGGAATGTGGATATAATAAATAGTCGCACGTGCAATTGGACTAGCGATGAAGAGAGAACAAGGACCTTCCTCCGCTTTGCTACCAGCATTCAATACTTAGCAAGGAGACATTAGCCGCGGCATCGCCAATGAGGGTTAAAACACTACCACTACTATCACGGGCTCTTTATTTAACATCAGGGTTGACGAATGCATATCATGATTGTGCGTAATTAAAATGAACTAGCATATAGAGCTGAACAAAAGCACACCTATGCTAAACATTATCTAGACTAATACTTCTAGAATACACACAAGTAAGGATGTATTGGATACATATCTCTTCAAAAACTGTTAGACTCTCAGGATCATGATCTGTGGGACCCCCGAAGAAAAAATGCATCGAAAATGAACAACTTATTTACAGACTCTGGAAGAAATGCTCCCCAATAAAAGACTAGAAAAAAGAAGAATGAGAAATGACCTTATATTAAATATATGCGGTTTTTCCTTCTCGAATTACTACTGTTAAGATACTAAAGGAAAGCATTGGAAGTTTCAGCATAGAGTATAAAAGCCTCCAACTATTTTTTTTCTTAGTTTTTCATCTATAAGGGAATTACACAACACACAGAAGCAAAGCTTAAAATAAAATAGACACCTTCAGAACATGGATGAACAACAAAAAGTATGAGCACCGGAACACTCAACATGAATGGACAGCCTATTCCATATGTGTGACATGAAGGTAATGTCGGTGCGTGAATATAATTACGTACTTTCCCAAAAGGAAGCAAGATCCTTGAGAAAATGAAGCATGTTAAGACTGTTTGGCTCTAAGTGTCTATTTTCCACTCATGAAGATGGAATCAATCAAGAACCTCACGGATACAATGAGTCACTTTGGCCCAAACGGCATGTATGCCAGAGGAGTGCCATCTGGTGCTACTTCCCGGTGGGCGATCTCGCTGCCTTCGGATTACGGACAAGCTGAGTATTTAAAGAACAGACTCGACGATAAGGGTCAAGGTGTGCGCTACGTCGTATCGACAGGCTAACTATAGAGCGTGCAGTTGTCAGGTGAGCTCGTGATAACAGTATGGCTATGAAACGGCACCATGTCGTTTCGGCGACTAGAATGAGGAAGGTTACGTTCTTAGCCTGAAAAATAGTTAAACAAAAGAGGCTGCGCAAAGGCAAGGTAATAACATCACAACAATTTTTAGCTTCAAATACTTCAGTTCTAGTTTAATTTAAGTCATCTTCTTGTCAATATCTTAACCAATTAAAATTCATGCGAATGCCTGTGAATGTGGTACACCTAATACCCCCCCATATATATAGCAAAAATTAGGGCTAGGAGAAGACTAAACCTTTCACACTTCTCCATGATGCCTATGCTCTTTCTAGGTATGTCGAAATAGTTTTGGCAGCAAGGCGCGAGGCAAAGATGCCTCCAAAATGGACGAACTTATTGTACATTCAAGTCTATATAACCGTTAGCACAGATGCTTGGTAACAACCCCTCTGCTGAGATAGCATCATTCGCTATGAGACATGACTAGGAGACATTGCGAGACATGAACAATGTACAAAAGTCTAAAGGGCATCAGACAGCATATGTGATGTCCTAAAAAGCAGATTCTGAACCGAAACCCTAGGAAAGAGGGTGTGGGTTCGTAAGGAAAATGAATGCAGATGGCTCTTACTGGAAACCTGAGCAGTACCCCAAAACCATGTGGGTTGCTGCAAAGGAACCTTCAGCAGATCCATCCAATCTATCTGGCTTCACTTGTGCTAACCCCATTATCATTGATGAATCCTTTGATGCAAACTATATACTGTTTAAGAATCAGAATGGTGAAGTGTTTGCCAGGGTACATTGGTACTAACTGCAGGAAATGGACCGCCTATGAAGAAGATCTGGGTTCCGAAAAGGTGGTCTGGAGAATCTTCTATGAATCTATCATAACACCTCACATGAAGAAAGACAACCTCAGACCAAAGGCTTCATCGGTCCAAAGGCTTCATACAGACAGAGACTCACCTGAGTCGCACTAACGCAAATGTTTTGCAGGGAAACCATACTCAGGCATATGAATATGAGAGCGGGTTCATCAAACCCCATGTTCATAAGACCAGAACTATTCTGCTTATTCTTATGAGTACTATTGTCCGCCTGCAAGTTTGCTAGGGCTTCAAGCCAAATTCTCGATGCTGCACTTAGACTTATTGCTTCTAAGCCACCCTTTGAAGATGTGGGTGGCTAAGAAAGCTTAACTCTCTTTTGCAGGGAAAGGTCTCCAGCAGAAAACCAAAATCGTCTGACGCTATTGCTGGGGACCTTAAACATCTTGTAGGGCGCAAGATCAAATGCCCAAATGGTCTTACTATGTACTTCGTACCTGAATCGCTTGCTACTCTCCCTATTAGTCCTAACCTGGATCTAAGCTTTCATAACCCACTGGTTCGTCAAATGTTTTTGCTTCACAATGCTCTTGGTGAAGCCTATCCCCCTAACTGCACTGTAGGGTACGACACCAGCGTCTTCAGAATGGATTATTGATAGTGGGTGTACAAATCACATGACTGGCAAAAGAAGTCTTCTTATGGACTCAACCTTACGTCCATCCGACAAGAGCCACATCACATTTGCTGACACTGGTAAAAGTAAGGTATTGGGTCTAGGTAGAGTTGCAATCTCAAGGGATCAACACATGGATAAAGTCATGCTTGTTGAATCCCTTGGCTTCAACTTAATGTCTGTCTCAATGCTTTGCGATTTGAACATGATCGTAATGTTTGGAAAATATCGTTGCCTTGTACTAATGGAATCTGACAAGTCTCTAGTGTTTGAAGGGTATCGAAAAGATGATTTGTACGTGGTAGATTTCTCAGCAGGGCCACAGCTTGCAGTATGTCTTCTAGCAAAGGCTTCAGAATGCTGGCTCTGGCATCGGAGGCTTGGACATGCTGGCATGAGGAACCTCCACACCCTTGCGAAGAAGAAGCATGTCATAGGCATCGAGGGCGTCAAGTTCAAGAAAGACCACTTATGCGGTGCCTGTGAAGCAGGGAAGATGACGAGGGCCAAACATCCCTCAAAGAGAAGAATCATCTACTACTCGACCCTTCGAACTGCTTCACATGGATCTTTTCGGTCCCACTCATTACTCAACTCTTACTACTACTGCTTGCCTCTATGGCTTTGTTATTGTTGATGATTATTCTAGATATACTTGGGTGCACATAATCCTTTACAAGACTGAAGTGCAGGATGTCTTCAGACGCTTCGCCAATCGAGCAATGAACAACTATGGCGCCAAGATAAAGCACATTCAGAAGTGACAATGGCACTGAATTCAAGAACACTGGCCTGATACATATCTTGATACCTTGGGCATCACACATGAATTCTCAGCCCCGTACACGCCACAGCAGAATGGCGTCGTCGAACGCAAGAACAGAACACTCATTGAGATGGCCAGAACGATGCTAGATGAATACAAGACCCCAAGAAAATTCTGCCGAAGCCATTGATACTGCATGCCATACAATCAATCGTGTTTATCTTCACAAGCTACTGAACAAGACATCTTATGAGCTCCTTACTGGCAAAAAGCCAAATGTCAGTTACTTCAGAGTATTTGGCGCAAGGTGCTGGATCAAGGACCCACATCACACCTCAAAATTTGCACCAAAAGCACATGAGGGTTTTATGCTTGGATATGGAAAGGATTCGCACTCCTACAGAGTCTTCAATCTCTTTCATTACAAAGTGGTTGAAACAGTGGATGTGCGGTTCGATGAGACCAACGGTTCACAAAGAGAGCAGCTGCCAAATGTGCTAGATGAAGTTCCATCCAGTGAATCAATCAAGCTAATGGGAACTGGAGAAATTATACCTTCTGAAGCTCATCCTGAAGAAGAACTTATCATTTCAGCACCTGATCAACATGAAGACAATGCTCAGCCTGAAGACATTCCTTCCAACAACGACAATGAACAGCAAGAGCAAAGTCTTCGCCCTGTACATCCTCGCGTTGCCAATGAAGTGCAGATTGAAAGAATAATTGATAGCATCAATGCACCTGGTCCACTCACTCGTTCAAGGGCAACTCAGCTAGCAAATTTCTGTGGGCACTTCGCATTCGTCTCAATATCAGAACCCAAGAAAGTTGAAGAAGCCTTCATGGAACCTGAATGGATTCAAGCTATGCAAGAAGAGCTTCAACAGTTTGAGCTGAATAATGTATGGGAACTGGTTAAGCGTCCTGATCCACGGAAGCACAATATAATAGGCACCAAATGGATATACCGCAACAAGCAAGATGAGCATGGTCAAGTTGTCAGAAACAAAGCTCGTCTCGTTGCTCAAGAATACACTCAAGTTGAAGGGATTGACTTCGATGAAACATTTGCTCCCTGTGGCTAGACTTGAAGCCATACACATACTGCTGGCCTATGCAAATCATCATAACATACTTCTATATCAAATGGATGTGAAGAGTGCTTTTCTCAATGGCAAGATTGAAGAAGAAGTGTATGTTGCACAACCGCCTGGCTTTGAAGATCCAAAACATCCTGACATGGTGTACAAGCTCAACAAGGCACTGTATGGCCTCAAACAAGCCCCTCGGTTGGTATGACACACTCAAATACTTCCTGAAGAGCAAAGGCTTCAACCTGGTTCCCTAGACCCCACTCTCTTCACGAAGACATATGATGGTGAACTGTTTGTGTGCCAAATATATGTGGATGACATTATCTTCGGCTGCACCAATCAGAAGTACAGTGAAGAGTTTGGATATATGATGCAAGAGCAATATCAGATGTCCATGATGGGGAGCTGAAGTTCTTCCTTGGTCTTCAAATACGACAACAACGCAATGGCATCTTCATATCTCAAGAGAAGTATCTCAAAGATTGCCTGAAGAAGTTCGGTATGCAAGACTGCAAAGGCTTCACAACACCAATGCCAGCCAAACATCATCTGGGTCCTGACGACAATGGTAAAGAGTTCGATCAAAAGGTATACCGCTCCATGATTGGTTCTTTACTTTATCTATGTGCATCTAGGCCAGATATTATGCTTAGTGTTTGCATGTGTGCTCGATTTCAAGCGGCACCAAAGGAGTCGCATCACTTAGCTGTGAAGCGAATTCTTCGATATTTGGCTCACACCCCAACTCTAGGATTATGGTATCCAAAGGGCTCAGAGTTTGATCTGGTTGGATTCTCGGATGCTGATTATGCTGGTGACAAAGTTGATCGCAAGTCTACATCAGGCACATGTCACTTTCTGGGACGATCACTTGTATGTTGGTCTTCAAAGAAGCAGAACTGTGTATCTCTCTCCACTGCTGAATCTGAATACATTGCTGCTGGATCTTGCTGCGCTCAGCTTCTGTGGATGAAGCAAACACTCAAGGACTATGGCATTCATCTGAAGCAAGTGCCACTTTACTGCGGACAACGAAAGCGCCATCAAGATTGCCAACAACCCAGTTCAGCACTCGAAGACAAAGCACATTGAAATTCGTCATCACTTTCTCAGAGATCATGTTGTGAAGGAAGACATTGGATATCATACACGTCAACACTGAAGAGCAATTGGCAGATATCTTCACCAAGCCCTTGGATGAGAAGAGTTTTTGCAAGTTACGGTGTGAGCTAAATATCCTGGAATCCTCAAATGTCCTGTGATCAGGCACACATCCTAACCCTTATGCATATTGATGACTTAGATGTGCAACACACAAAGTAAAGTATATCTTCAATCAATGAAGACATACATTCTAAGTGTGAATACATTAATGTGGAATTTGACTTCAGGAGCGCCACTGTGCACCGTGTCTGGGTCTATACTTCCTATACGGTGGGTAACGCCACCACAAACATTCCATTGAAGTGTTTCACTCATGGCGTTACCTGCAATGTCTTCACATTTGGTTTGGCTTCGATCTCAACATATTTTCATGATTATCATCACTATGTTGATTATATATATATATATATATACTAGTGTTCTGTCCTCTACAGCATTCACTTATAGCTATGTCTTCGTGTTGAATCTTTTGAACTAAGTGAATGTGATCGGACCCTAACCTCTCTATGCTTTCTATCTCAAACTCTATCTCTCCAAGTCATATGCATTCTATTGAAACTGTCGACGTCCTTGTCAGCAGAAGATACAGAGACAACCATTAAGTCCGTTTTCAATGCTCATTCCTCCACATGAAATCCGGAGAAGTAGGAAGACCACCCGACAATCCAGGCGTGCGTGGGACGTGGAACAAACCCCAAAATTCCGCATAATGGCCACGTGTTCCTCAGATGCGAATCGCCAGGGGCACCTGAGTAATAGCACAGTGCCGCCCCTGTACCTATAAATACACACTCACAGCGGTCATTATCTCTTCTTCCACCCTCGCACGAACCCTAGCGCCACCGCTAGCCCTCGACGACGCCGGCGACGAAGCGCTGCAACCTCTCCGACGCCGTCTTCACGCCGACCGCGGACATCGTCCTCTCCGCCGTCGCCGTAGGTGTCCTCCGTCGCCAAGTTAGGGCACGGAAGATCGAACTGCTCGGCCTCATCTTACACTCCGTCTAGCAGTTCTTAGTGTGGTAAATAAAACTTCCTCTTTTTACAGCACCATTGATCCTATGGATTTGTCACTTTCTACCACAAGCAGTTTCTGTTCACACAAGCTAGATCTCTCTCATACTGCATCTCATAACATGCCTAGTATATTCACTTGTGCTTCACAAAGTAGTTAGATTCCTCACTTGTACTGATCTGTGGATTCGTACAAATCTGGAACCAACTTCTTATCTATGAGTGAATGTCTTCGCACGATGAGGTCAATGTCTTCTAAACTGATTTATCTTCAAAATCTTCTGAGAATGCATATGACCTCTTCCCCTTCCCTCGCACCTTAATGCTGTCACAGGTACATGTCCGTGGGAGAATCCTTTGGTTCTCATAGTCTGCATTCATTTGCAGAATTCTTACAGCATCACATAAATTCTCCCGAAGCCAGTTCCTGTTGGTCCAGCAAACGAAAACCTTTGAAGCCTTTGAACGTCTTGAAGCCTTTCAAGTTAAAGTTTATGGCTTCAGAGAAAGCAGCAAGGAAGGGTGGCAGAAAGCGTCGTGGTGAGACCTCCAGAGATCTGCCAGATGAACTCTCAGAAATGTACAAGACAGATCCTGAAGAGGATTACAGTCAGCGCAAGACCCGAATCCAATGGATTCGAAGATATTGGGCAGAACAATGGTTCAAATACAGATTTGTGACCCAGGAGTATGCTGAGAAAAACGCCATCAAGAGACCGTGGGGAGACATCCTATTCAAGAATCTTCTACCCAGGTCCAGAGATGAAGCCATTGCTCAAGGCTTCTATCCATGCATGGTCCGTGGACCACAGCCTGCTGATGCACACTCGTCGTCACTGCTATGGTGTCGTGACGACAATCTGTTCAAGCGCAACTTCCAGTTTGCTCAGAACTCAGCGAAGCAGAACAAGAAGACTTTTGGGTTAGACTTCAACCCTGGTCCCTCATCTCCAAGGGCAGATGGCACACGACATGCAGAACCCAATGTCATCGGTCCTTTCGCCAACCTTGAAGGCCTCATCACCTACATCTTGGTTCAAGGGACTGCAGTGAATGAGCCTGCAGCTGACACTGAGTCTGATGACGCGCCTGCAGTGCCGAAGCCAAAGCAGTTGAAGAAGCCAAAAGCTTCAAAGCCCCCTTCACCAAAAATCTCAAGGGCGAAGCCATTGGCAACTGCACCTCCTGAAGACAGTGTGCAGTCTGAAGACTTATCACGCGTCTCCAAGCCCCAGAAGGCCAAGATGCCTCTGTCTCACACTGGCAAAGAGCTAACAGCTGCTGCCATTCTGCGCAATGACGACATTGATCTGTCAAGTGATGAAGATCTTGCAGATGACGCTCTTGAGCAACTCATCAAGAGCAAAGAAGAAGCAGAAATCTTCAATGATCTGCCTCTCTTTGATGTCACCATCATCCACAACTTCATTGACGAGTGGTTTGACACGCCAAACATCAGCTTTGAAGATCTGCAGCTACCCATTGGCCTCAGTGTCGCCTTCCAAGGCGCCATTGCTTCAGAACTTGCTATTGCCCAGCGCATTGTTGAACTGAAGCAGAAGATTGACTATGAAAAGGCTCAGTTCAAGAAGCATATGGCCAAGCTCAGCGTGCAAGAAGTGAAGAACTTCAAGACAATGATGCACGAGCTCAAGGAAGCCTTTGTGAAGAAGCGTGCAGAAGCTCAGGGTTCGCGTGAGCGCATGAAGACTCTGGCTGACAGATGTGTGCAAGCCTATAATGAGGCTGAGAAGCGCAAGGCACTTGGGCGTCCTGGCATCGACCCCAGGATGGCCGCAAAGAAGAAGAAGAAGCCTGCTACGGCTGAATCTGATGCACCAAGGCAAGAAGCAGTTCCGATTGTCTTCCCAACTAGACTGACTGGCTCGAAGCCAAAGCCGGTCAACAGCTTCAGAGCTCAAGAAGACAAGGACTGCTGAGGCTGAAGCCAGGAAGAGGAAACACTCTGAAGCCTCTCCTACTGCCCCCTCCAAGAAGAAGAGGAAGACCAAGAAAGCTCGGGCTGCTTCCACAGAGCCCTTGATAGTTGAACCCATTTCTATGGTCTATCCTGAAGCTGAACGACAACTGACAATTCATGAGCCTGCTTCCACAGAGGCTCATGAAGCTGAAGACATTCCAGCAGCTGATCCCATCGCTGCTGAAGACATTGGTCAACATGACAATGTAGAAGATGGTGCAGTCCTTCCTCAGCATGAAAACAGCGAACTCATCAGCATTGGTCGTCCACTGACGCCAATTGCACAGGATGCTTCATGGGCAGATCGCCCACAAGAGGAAGAAGACTATGAGGCCCAGCCCACTCCAACTCCACAGGCGTCGTCTGCGTTCCGCAGGCTTCGCAAAGGTCCAAGGCCTCAAGTCTCTGCTGAAGACATTCCGGCTGCATCAGCCGCAGAAGAAGGAGTCCCACAAGATCCCACTCCCCTGTCCCACCAAGAAGCAGTTCTCCAGGAGAATGTGCTTGTGACCGACCCTCCAGCTAGTCAAGTGGAGGATGAAAATCGTGAGGCTGTCACAATCACCAATGAAGCTAATGTGGAGCCCTCCCCAGCAAAAGCTTCAGAAGACAGCGAAGCCACTGATCCCGCCACTTCTGTTCCTGAGTCTGCTGCCGGTTCCCAATTCGACTATCATGTTGAGCACAGGCCTCAGGTCCAGAAGCCAATCCCAGGACTGCCAAGGTTTCCAGGTCCTGCATCAGCACTTGGCTCCTTCAACATCAATGGCTTCAGGGCAGACAACACGTTCTTCAATAGCTCCAGGAACCCCTACTCAAGGGAAAGGATATCATCTGATCGGTTCTGGAGCTATCCTCAGCGAAGCTATTACTCTTGCATTCTTTACAACCAAGGTCGCATCTTCCCACACAAGCGCCTTGACGTTGAAGCTATAGCTGGTCTGCCCTATCTAGAAGAAGCTTTAGATTGCTTCAAGGAAGTTGGACTGCTGCAGTTCATTAATGACGAAGAGCATTGGACTGCTGCTTCAATTCTATGCCACACTTCACATCAGAGGGTACATCAGAGATCCGAAGACTTGGGTCCTGGAGTGGATGACTGGCACCGTTCATCACGAAGCCAATGCATTTGACATCATTGAGCTCACTGGCTTGCCCACTCCTGGCGATCTCTTCAAGCAAGGCTGTCAGCTGCATGCTGAAGCTATTGAGAGCATCTTTCAGCGGCCAGAACCAGATATGAGTCAGATGCTCAGCATGATGAAGCCATTGCCCAAAGATGCTGCTTATCCCACAGAGTTCTTCGTTGAAGACCTTGAGTACCTGCCAAGAACCATCTATCACATCATCAGGCGAACTCTCTGGCCTATCAAAGGGCACTCTCCAAATGCCAAGCTTCAGGGTGCAATGAAGACTTTGGTCTTCTATATACTTTTCATGGAAATGCTTCAATGCACAGGACTTCTTCATACGCCAACTTGCTGCATCAGGCATTGATCTGTTTGGTTTGAAGTTCTACGCCCCTTGGGTCATGCGGCTGATCAAGCTACACTCCGCCATCTCGTATCAGCCCTCAGCCCGCAACCATCGGATCTTCTTGCCTGACGTGGACATGTCTACTGAAGCCATATATTCTGAGCCTGCCAAGCAACCTCTAAGTCTTCAGAATGCAGAACATCAGAGTTTTACTCAGAACGTTGAAGGAGTTGAAGCAGTTTCTCGGGTGTATCCTTTGGCTGGCACTACACGTGCACCACACCCTGCTTCCACTGAAGCCACTGACAGTGCCACTGCTCCAAGACCCAAGAAGCGCACTCGTGTTCTCAACGACCGAGAGCTTCTTGTGGCTCTACATCAGAAACAGGATAGGCATCATGACTGGCTTGAAGCGTCAGATGAAAAAGCCTCCTGGTGGATGTTAATCGCACTCGGAAAATTCTTGCCACCAAGAATTGCTTTCGTTGCCCTGAAACCTGTCGCCGCCACATTGAAAAAGCTCTCGATGATTGCTTTCTGAAAGCTGGATCTTCCAAGAGGATGGCTCACTGGAGAGGATTCAAGTTTGACTCCACACCTCCTCGAAGGCTGTGCTGCTAGGAACTCCATCCCTTGAAGACTCTGAGTTCTCTTCCTCTGCTGCCACAGTCACTGCAGGAATTATTGAGGAAGAAGACGATGCTACTTCACCACCACCTCCTTCAGCACCTCCAAGCTCTTCTGCACCGCCAAACAACACCAACAACCCTGCTACTTCACCTACTCCTCATGGGAACGAGTAGAGGCTCTATGTCTTCAAACCTTTTTGGTCATTACTGACAAAAGGGGGAGAAGCATATGAGATTGATAGTCTTCAAGCGGGTTCATATGGGCGGGTGCCTTATATTTTGCTTCGTGCTTACAACTCACGTTTTTTTGCTACATTTGGTTCTTATGAGTTGTAACACTTAAACTAGATCGTCGTCTGCTACTTATTTGCCACCTTGTTTTGCGAAGATAAATTCCGCATGTGCGACGATAAATTCCGCACTTAGCTCATTCTACAGACGTCCATTTTCCATTATGCATGGCATTATCTTCATATAATTTCACATGCATAGTGGATTGTCATCATAAGTTGAAGTGGATCTCCACAAGTACCACCTGCCATGTGCATTTGTAGTCCAAAAGCAAATTAACTTATATGCTCATCGTCAGGGGGAGCCCTTGCAACTTATGAAGACAATTCCTTATCCTTTACAGTTTCACAGATTATATTCCCCGTTGAAAACTTCAACTAGTTTGTCATCAATCACCAAAAAGGGGGAGATTGTAAGTGCATCTAGTGCCACCCCTAGTTGGTTTTGGAGTATTGAAGACAAACCTAGTTGAGGGACTAATGTGTTTGTGAGAATTTGAGGATAACACAGGTAGAAATCCCTCATTGATTCGGTTTTACTACCAGAGATGACCCCTAAAAATGTATGAAGACATTGAAGTCAAAGGTGGTAAGTGAAGACATTCACCTTGAAGACTATGACAAGAGAAGACATCGCATGAAGCCTATGGAGCTCGAAGACTTAGATCTTATGTAGTACTTTTTCTGTTGTGTTGAGTCATAGGAACCACCGTACTGTTAAGTGGGGTCCAAGAGAACCAGTCAGAATGACTGAAGTGATGCCTAAACAAAACCTATGTCTTCGAGTGAAGACTATGAGAGCGAATCTTGTCCAGAGTCGGACAAGTCAGCTTTGCTTGTAGCCCAAGTAAAGTTGTCGTGTGAGTTTGAAATCTGACCGTTGGGACACGTGTCAGTTTCTTAGTGACCCAGGGTCATTTCAGACAAATCAGGTCGGGGTGCCAAGTGGCTATAAATAGCCCACCCCCTACAACCATAAACGGTTGGCTGCTCAGATTGAAAGTATGGCTTTTGTCGTTTGAGAGCAACCCACCTCGAAGCCTTTGAGAGAGAATTCCTTGCGAGGATAAAGCCCTAACCACCAGAGCCAGAGAGAATTGGGCATCACTTAAGTCTTCTTGTCTGTGCGATCTGAA
>NC_053026.1:1018494-1030961 GCF_003073215.2 Triticum urartu | reverse complement strand
TGCGAGGATAAAGCCCTAACCACCAGAGCCAGAGAACATTGGGCATCACTTAAGTCTTCTTGTCTGTGTGATCTGAAGACTTATTACACTTGAGGACTGTGCATCTCCAGACGGTTAGGCGTCGCGTTCAGAGCATCCAAGAGACATTGTGGATTGCCAGTGAACGAAGTCTGTGAAGGTTTGGGAGTCTACCTTGAAGACTTACCAGAGTGATTGGGCGAGGACTATGTGACCTTAGCTCAAGGAGAATACGGTGAGGACTTGGTGTCCTGAGCTGCGTGTTCAGGACTGGGTGTCCGGGACTGTGTGTCCTAAGGTTTAAATACCTAGCCGCTCCAACCAGACGTACAGTTGTCACAGCAACTGGAACTGGTCCAACACATCATTGTCTTCAACGAGTCACTGGTTTCATCTTCACTTCCTTTTACTTACTGATCACTCATTGTGAAGTCATTGCGTGTCTGTTCTATCTTTTGTCTTCACAACGTGAGTGTATGATCTGTTTGGCTTCATAGTATCTTCCTACCTGATCCTAATTACACTACAGCTATTTGTCACTGTGCTTTCACTCTGTTGATACTTGACCATGGCTTGCCTAGTGTAGTCTAACTTCCGCTGCATAGTAATAGGCATATCTCTACTGTTTGTCTTCATAACTTCCACGTTTTGAAGACTTTCATAAAAATCGCCTATTCACCCCCCTCTAGTCGATATAACACACTTTCAATTGGTATCAGAGCAAGGTGCTCCCTTGTTCTGTGTGATTCGGTTTAACCACCTGGAGAATACGCTATGTCGACTGCAGGGATAATTAAAGTCTCCGCTGCGTGCCCCGTCTTCGATGGAACTGAATATCCCTACTGGAAGAATAAGATGCGTATGCATCTTGAAGCCATTGACGTCGACCTATGGTATGTCGTCGAGAACGGCGTTCCCAAGGCTGGAGAAGGTGTCGCTGCTGCTGATGTTAAGAAATTCGTTCAACTGGACTCTACTGGCAAGAACATCATCTGTGGACATCTGACCAAAGGACAGTATGGCCGTGTGAGTGCTTTGAAGACATCCAAACTGGTCTGGGACTGACTCTCCAAGGTCAATGAAGGCATCTCAACCCAGAGAGATCAAAGAATCAGTGTCCTGCGCAATCTCTTTAACCGCTTCAAGCGAAATGACAATGAGAACGTCCAGCACACATTTGACCGACTCACTGACATCACAAATGAGCTTCAAGCCCTCGGCACCACTGAGATTACCAAACACGAAGTCGTCAAGACGCTGCTGAGATCACTTGATAGTTCGTTTGACATCCTGGCCCTGATGATCCAAGAACGTCCTGATTTCAAGACACTCGATCCGTCTGACATACTTGAGAGGCTCAATACACATGAGTTTCAGCTTTCGGAGAAAAGAGACATCTACGGTCCAAATTATGGGCGAACTCGTGCCTTGAAGGCAAAAGCTGTCTCCTCATCTGAAGAAGAATCTGATAGCAGTTCTGATGATCCTGAATACATTGGAAGGGAACTTGCTATGCTTGTCAAGAAGTTCCAAAAATTCACGAAGAAGAAAGGTTTCAGAAAGTCTTCCCGAACAAGTTCAAGGAATGATGAAGCTCCTGCTCATGACTACAAGAAGAAAACATGTCACAAGTGCAAGAAACTTGGCCACTTCATCTCTGAGTGTCCACAGTGGGACAATGAGAACAAAAAGAAGAAGAAGAGCAAGGAATATGACTCTGACGACAAGAAGAAGAAGAAGAAATACTCAAAGTCTTCTTCCAAGTCTTCCTCAAAGTCTTCATCACACAAGAAGAGCTCATCTGGCAAGGCACGTGCGTTTGTTGGCAAGGAAATAGATTCAGAGGAGGAGTCCGCTTCTGAGGAGGCAGAGGTGGAGTCTGAGGAGGAGTCTGATTCTGGCATTGCAAGTCTGGCTACAGCATACGTCGCCAAGTCCATCTTCAACACTGAAGACAATGACTTCATCACCGACACCGATGCAAATGACAAGGACTACTCCACTCCTACCTACTGCTTCATGGCACACGGTGCCAAGGTAAACAAACGCACTACTCACTATCAAATATCGAGTGACGATGACTCTGATTGTGATTCAAAACCCAGTTAAAAAACATTTGCTAAAATTGCAACTAAACAACAGAAAGCCATGGAACATATTCAAAAACTGTTAGACAGAAGCGATGATCTGTTGGGTGCTGAAATGACTCGATCTGAATCCTTAATTGAAGACATAAAAAATCTTCACGTTAAGTATCAGGAACTTGAAGATCGTCATGATACTCTCTCAACAACTCATGAAAAGCTTTCCTATGATTATCTTCAAAGGAAGCAAGAACTTGAGAAATTGAGAGCGGCTCATGAAGATCTTCAAAAGGAAAACGAGCCACTTCGCGCCGAACAGATCAGTTCCGCTCAGGAAGGATTTGAACCACCATGTCTTAAATGCATTGAGCGTGATAATGCTACTTCTGTTGCTGAATGTTCCACTGCTACTGTTGTTGCAATATCATCAACTATTGATGTGGTAACTAACCCCTCTGCTGAGGATACCACTGCTATTGCTGATGAGAATGCTAGGTTGAAGACATTGCTTGAAACAGGGATGTACAAAAGTCTTAAAGGACATCAGACATTATGTGATGTCCTCAAGAAGCAGATTCTGAACCGAAACCCTAGGAAAGAGGGTGTTGGGTTTGTAAGAAAAATAAATGCAGATGGCTCTTACTGGAAACCTGAGCAGTACCCCAAAACCAAGTGGGTTGCTGCAAAGGAACCTTCAGCAGATCCATCCAATTTATCTGGCTTCACTTGTGCTAACCCCATTATCATTGATGAATCCTTTGATGCAAACTATATACTGTTTAAGAATCAGAATGGTGAAGTGTTTGCCAGGTACATTGGTACTAACTGCAGGAATGGACCGCCTATGAAGAAGATCTGGGTTCCGAAAAAGTGTCTGGAAAATCTTCCTGTGAATGTCTTCATGACACCTCACTTGAAGAACACAAACCTCAGACCAAAGGCTTCATACGGTCCAAAGGCTTCATACAAACAGAGGACTCACCTGAGTCACACTAACGCAAATGTTTTGCAGGGAAACCATACTCAGGCATATGAATATGAGAGCGGTTCATCAAACCGTCATGTTCATATGAGCAAAAATTATTCTGCCTATTCTTATGAGTACTATTGTCCGCCTGCTAGACTGTTTGCTAGAGCTCCAAAACAAAAATTCTCAGAGGCTGCACTTAGACTTATTGCTTCTAAACTACCCTTGAAGATGTGGGTGGTTAAGAAAGCTTAACTCTCTTTTGCAGGGAAAGGTCTCCAGCAGAAAACCAAAATCTTCTGACGCTATTGCTGGGGACCTTAAAAATCTTGTAGGGCGCAAGATAAAATGCCCGAATGGCATCATTATGTACTTCGTTCCTGAATCGCATGCTACTCTCCCTATTAGTCCTAATCTGGATCTAAGTTTTCATAACCCACTGGTTCGTCAAATGTTTTTGCTTCACAATTCTCTTCGTGAAGCCTATCCCCCTAACTGCACTGTAGGGTACGACACCAGCGTCTTCAAAGTCTTCAGAATGGATTATTGACAGTGGGTGTACAAATCACATGACTGGCAAAAGAAGCCTTCTTATGGACTCAACCTTACGTCCACCCGACAAGAGCCACATCACATTTGCTGACACTGGTAAAAGTAAGGTGTTGGGTCTAGGTAGAGTTGCAATCTCAAAGGATCAACACATGGATAAAGTCATGCTTGTCGAATCCCTTGGTTTCAACTTAATGTCTGTCTCAATGCTTTGCGATTTGAACATGGTCGTAATATTTGGAAAATATCGTTGCCTGGTACTAATGGAATCTGACAAGTCTCTAGTGTTTGAAGGGTATCGGAAAGATGATTTGTATGTGGTAGATTTCTCAGCAGGGCCACAACTTGCAGTATGTCTTCTTGCAAAAGCTTCGGAATGCTGGCTTTGGCATCGGAGGCTTGGGCATGCTGGCATGAGGAACCTCCACACCCTTGCGAAGAAGAAGCATGTCATAGGCATCGAGGGCAAGTTCAAGAAAGATCACTTATGCGGTGCCTGTGAAGCAGGGAAGATGACGAGGGCAAAACATCCCTCGAAGGCAATCATGACCACTACTCGACCCTTCGAACTGCTTCACATGGATCTTTTTGGTCCCACTCACTACTCAACTTTTACCACTACTGCTTGCCTCTATGGCTATGTCATTGTTCATGATTACTCTAGATATACTTGGGTGCACATAATCCTTTACAAGAATGAAGTGCAGGATGTCTTCAGACACTTCGCCAATCGAGCTATGAACAATTATGGCGCCAAGATAAAGCACATCAGAAGTGACAATGGCACTGAATTCAAGAACACTGGCCTTGATACATATCTTGATACCTTGGGCATCACACATGAATTCTCAGCTCCGTACACGCCACAGCAGAATGGCGTCGTCGAACGCAAGAACAGAACACTCATTGAGATGGCCAGAACGATGCTAGATGAATACAAGACTCCAAGAAAATTCTGGACTGAAGCCATTGACACTGCATGCCATACAATCAATCGTGTTTATCTTCACAAGCTTCTAAACAAGACATCTTATGAACTCCTAACTGGCAAGAAGCCAAATGTCAGTTACTTCAGAGTATTTAGCGCAAGGTGCTGGATCAAGGACCCACACCACACCTCAAAGTTTGCACCAAAAGCACATGAGGGTTTTATGCTTGGATATGGAAAGGATTCGCACTCCTACAGAGTCTTCAATCTCTTTCATTACAAAGTGGTTGAAACAGTGGATGTGTGGTTCGATGAGACAAATGGTTCACAAAGAGAGCAACTGCCAAATGTGCTAGATGAAATTCCAGCTAGTGAATCAATCAAGCTAATGGGAACTGGAGAGATTATACCTTCTGAAGCTCATCCTGAAGAAGAACTTATCATCTCAGCACCTGATCCACATGAAGACAATGCTCAGCCTGAAGACATTCCTCCCAACAACAACACGGATCAGCAAGAGCAAAGTCTTCGCCCTGTACATCCTCGTGTTGCCAATGAAGTGCAGACTGAAAGAATAATTGATAGCATCAGTGCACCTGGTCCACTCACTCGTTCAAGGGCAACTCAGCTAGCAAATTTCTGTGGGCACTTCGCATTCGTCTCAATATCAGAACCCAAGAAAGTTGAAGAAGCCTTCATGGAACCTGAATGGATTCAAGCTATGCAAGAAGAGCTTCAACAGTTTGAGCTGAATAATGTATGGGAACTGGTTAAGCGTCCTGATCCACGGAAGCACAATATAATAGGCACCAAATGGATATACCGCAACAAGCAAGATGAGCATGGTCAAGTTGTCAGAAACAAAGCTCGTCTCGTTGCTCAAGGATATACTCAAGTGGAAGGCATTGACTTCGATGAAACATTTGCTCCTGTGGCTAGGCGTGAAGCCATACGCATACTGCTGGCCTATGCAAATCATCATAACATACTTCTATATCAAATGGATGTGAAGAGTGCCTTTCTCAATGGCAAGATTGAAGAAGAAGTGTATGTTGCACAACCGCCTGGCTTTGAAAATCCAAAACATCCTGACATGGTATACAAGCTCAACAAGGCACTGTATGGCCTCAAACAAGCCCCTAGGGCCTGGTATGACACACTCAAATACTTCCTGAAGAGCAAAGGCTTCATACCTGGTTCCCTAGATCCCACTCTTTTCACGAAGACATATGATGGTGAACTGTTTGTGTGCCAAATATATGTGGATGACATTATCTTCGGCTGCACCAATCAGAAGTACAGTGAAGAGTTTGGATATATGATGCAAGAGCAATATCAGATGTCCATGATGGGGGAGCTGAAGTTCTTCCTTGGTCTTCAAATACGACAACAACGCAATGGCATCTTCATATCTCAAGAGAAGTATCTCAAAGATTTCCTGAAGAAGTTCGGTATGCAAGACTGCAAAGGCTTCACAACACCAATGCCAGCCAAACATCATCTGGGTCCTGACGACAATGGTAAAGAGTTCGATCAAAAGGTATACCACTCCATGATTGGTTCTTTACTTTATTTATGTGCATCTAGGCCAGATATTATGCTTAGTGTTTGCATGTGTGCTCGATTTCAAGCGGCACCAAAGGAGTCGCATCACTTAGCTGTGAAGCGAATTCTTCGATATTTGGCTCACACCCCAACTCTAGGATTATGGTATCCAAAGGGCTCAGAGTTTGATTTGGTTGGATTCTCGGATGCTGATTATGCTGGTGACAAAGTTGATCGCAAGTCTACATCAGGCACATGTCACTTTCTGGGACGATCACTTGTATGTTGGTCTTCAAAGAAGCAGAACTGTGTATCTCTCTCCACTGCTGAATCTGAATACATTGCTGCTGGATCTTGCTGCGCTCAGCTTCTGTGGATGAAGCAAACACTCAAGGACTATGGTATTCATCTGAAGCAAGTGCCACTTTACTGCGACAACGAAAGCGCCATCAAGATTGCCAAAAACCCAGTTCAGCACTCGAAGACAAAGCACATTGAAATTCGTCATCACTTTCTTAGAGATCATGTTGTGAAGGAAGACATTGATATCATACACGTCAACACTGAAGAGCAGTTGGCAGATATCTTCACCAAGCCCTTGGATGAGAAGAGGTTTTGCAAGTTACGGTGTGAGCTAAATATCCTGGAATCCTCAAATGTCCTGTGATCAGGCACACATCCTAACACTTATGCATATGATGACTTAGATGTGCAACACACAAAGTAAAGTATATCTTCAATCAATGAAGACATACATTCTAAGTGTGAATACATTAATGTGGAATTTAACTTCGGAGCGCCACGATAATTGTGCGCCGTGTCTGGGTCTAACTATACGGTGGGTAACGCCACCACCAAACGTTCTATTTTGAAGTGTTTCACTCATGGCGTTACCTTGCAATGTCTTCACATTTGGTTTGGCTTCGAACTCAACATATTTTCATGATTATCTTCACTATGTTGATTATATATATATATATATATGCTAGTGTTCTGTCCTCTACAGCATTCACTTATAGCTATATCTTCGTGTTGAATCTTTTGAACTAAGTGAATGTGATCGGACCCCAACTTCTCTATGCTTTCTATCTCAAACTCTATCTCTCCAAGTCATATGCATTCTATTGAAACTGTCGAATGTCTTCACTGCATCCTTGTCAGCAGAAGATATAGAGACAACCATAAAGTCCGTTTTCAATGCTCATTCCTCCACATAAAATCCGGAGAAGCAAGAAAGACCACCCGACAATCCAGGCGTGCGTGGGACGTGGAACAAACCCCAAACTTCCACAAACTGGCCATGCGTTCCTCAGATGCGAATCGCCAGGGGCACCTGTGTAATAGCACAGTGCCGCCCTTGTGCCTATAAATACACACTCACAGCGGTAACTATCCCTTCTTCCACCCTCGCACGAACCCTAGCGCCACCGCTAGCTCTTGACGACGCCGGCGACGAAGCGCTTCGCTGCCGCAACCTCTCCGACGCCGTCTTCACGCCGGCCGCGGACATCGTCCTCTCCGCCATCGCCGTAGGTCTCCTCCGTCGCCAAGTTAGGGCACGGACGAGTGAACTGCTCGGCCTCATCTCTCGCTCCGTCTAGCAGTTCTCAGTGTGGTAAATAAAACTGCCTTTTTACAGCACCGTTAATCCTATTGATCTGTCACTTTCTACCATAAGCAGTTTCTGCTCACACAAACTAGATCTCTCTCAAACTGAATCTCATAACATGCCTAGAATATTCACTTGTGCTTCAAAAAGTAGTTAGATTCCTCACTTGTACTGATATGTGGATTCGTACAAATCTGGAACCAACTTCTTATCTATGAGTGAATGTCTTCGCACGATGAGGTCAATGTCTTCTAAACTGATTTATCTTCAAAATCTTCTGAGAATGCATATGACCTCTTCCCCTTCCCTCGCACCTTAATGCTGTCACAGGTACATGTCCATGGGAGAATCCTTTGGTTCTCATAGTCTGCATTCATTTGCAGAATTCCTACAGCATCACATAAATTCTCCTGAAGCCAGTTCCTATTGGTCCAGCAAAAGAAAGCCTTTGAAGCCTTTGAACATCTTGAAGCCTTCCAAGTTAAGGTTTATGGCTTCAGAAACAGCAGCAAGGAAAGGGGGCAGACAGCGACGTGGAGGAACATCCAAAGATCTGCCTGATGAACTGGCAGAAATGTATAAAACAGATCCTGAAGAGAATTATGGGCAGCGCAAGACCCGAATCCAATGGATTCGACGCTATTGGGCAGAACAATGGTTCAAATACCGCTTCACAACCCAAGAGTATGCTGAGAAAAGTGCCATCAAAAGACCATGGGGAGACATCTTATACAAGAACCTTGTACCCAGGTCCAGAGATGAAGCTATTGCCCAAAGCTTCTATCCATGCATGGTCCGTGGGCCACAGCCTGATGATGCACATCCGTCGTCACTACTCTGGTGTCGTGACGACAATCTATTCAAGCGCAACTTCCAGTTTGCCCAAAACTCAGCAAAGCAGAACAAGAAGAAATTTGGGTTAGACTTCAACCCTGGTCCCTCAGCACCAAGGGCAGATGGCACACGAGAAGCAGAACCCAATGTCATCGGTCCGTATGCCAACCTTGAAGGCCTCATCACCTATATCTTGGTTCAAGGGACTGTAGTGAATGAGCCTGCAGCTGACACTGAGTCTGATGAAGCGCCAGCAGTGCCTGCAGTGCCGAAGCCGAAGCAGTTGAAGAAGCCAAAAGCCTCAAAGCCAGACCCTTCACCAAAAATCTCAAAGGCGAAGCCATTGGCGAATGCTCCTACTGAAGACAGTGTGCAGTCTGAAGACTTATCACGCGTCTCAAGGCACCAGAAGGACAAGATGCCTCAGTCTCACACTGGCAAAGAGCTCACAGCTGCTGCCATACTGCGCAGTGAAGCCATTGATCTGTCAAGTGATGAAGATCTTGGAGATGACGCTCTTGAGCAACTCATCAAGAGCAAAGAAGAAGCAGAAATCTTCAACAATCTGCCTCTCTTTGATGTCGCCATCATCCACAACTTCATTGACGAGTGGTTTGCCACACCAAACATCAGCTTTGAAGATCTACAGCTGCCCGTTGGCCTCAGAGTCGCCTTCCAAGGCGCTATTGCTTCAGAACTTGCTATTGCCCAGCGCATTGTTGAACTGAAGCAGAAAATTGATCATGAAAAGGCTCAGTTCAAGAAGAATATGGCCAAGCTCAGCGTGCAAGAAGTGAAGAGCTCCAAGATCATGTTGAATGAGCTAAAGGAAAACCTTCTGAAGAAGCGTGCAGAAGCTCAGGGTTCACGTGAGCGGATGAAGTCTCTGGCGGACAGATGTGTGCAAGCCTACAATGAGGCTGAGAAGCGCAAGGCACTTGGGCGTCCTGGCATCGACCCCAAGATGGCCGCAAAGAAAAAGAAGAAGACTGTTCCAGCTGAACCAGAGGCACCAAGGCAGGAAGCAGTTCCGCTTGTCTTCCCAACTGCAACGACTGGCTCGAAGCCAAAGAGCCGGTCAACAACTTCAGAGCTCAAGAAGACAAGAACTGCTGAGGCTGAAGCCAGGAAGAGGAAAAGCTCTGAAGCCTCTCCTACTGCCCCAGCAAGAAAAAGAGAAAGATCAAGAAATCTTGGGCTGCTCTCACAGAGCGCTTGATAGTTGAACCTATTTCTATGGTTCACCCTGACGAAGAATGTCAACTGACAGTTCATGAGCCTGCTTCCACAGAGGCTCCTGAAGCTGAAGAAATTCCAGCAGCTGACCCCATCGCTGCTGAAGACATTGGTCATCGTGACAATGTAGAAGATGATGCAGCCCTTCCTCAGTCAGAACACAGCGAACACATCAGCATTGGTCGTCCACTGACGCCAATTGCACAGAATGCTTCATGGGCGGATCGCCCTCAAGAGGAAGAAGACTATGAGGCCCAGCCCACTCAAACCCCACAGGTGTCGTCTGCATTCCGCAGGCTTCGCAAAGGTCCAAGGCCTCAAGTCTATGCTGAAGACATTCCGGCTGCATCAGCCGCAGAAGAAGCACCACAAGAGCCCACTCCTCTGCTCCACCAAGAAGCAGTTCTCCAGGAGAACGTGCTTGTGACCGACCCTCCAGCTAGTCAAGCGGAGGATGAAAATCTTGAGGCTGCCACAACCAACAACGAAGCTAATGTGGAGCCCTCCCCAGCAAAAGCTTCCGAAGACAGCGAAGCCACTGAACCAACAACTTCTGTTCCTGAGTCTGCTGCAGGTCCCCAATTCAACTATCATGTTGAGCACAGGCCTCAGGTCCAGAAGCCAATCCCCAGATTGCCAAGGTTTCCAGGTCCTGCATCAGCACCTGGCTCCTTCAACATCAATGGCTTCAGGGCAGATAATACTTTCTTCAATAGCTCCAAGAACCCCTATACAAGGGAAAGGATTTCATCGGATAGGTTTTGGAGCTATCCTCAGCGCAGCTACTACTCCTGCATACTGTACAACCAAGGTCGCATTTTCCCGCACAAGCGCCTTGATGTTGAAGCTATTGCTGGTCTGCCCTGTCTAGAGGAAGCATTGGATTGCTTCAAACAAGTGGGTCTGCTACAGTTCATTACTGATGAAGAGCATTGAAACGAAGAGCTCTTGCTACAATTCTATGCCACACTGCACATCAAAGGATACAACAGAGATCCGAAGACTTGGGTCCTGGAGTGGATGACCGGCAACGTTCATCATGAAGCCAATGCATTTGATATCATTGAGCTCACTGGCCTGCCCACTCCAGGCGAATTCTTCAAGCAAGGCTGTCGGCTACACACTGAAGCTATTGAGAGCATATTTTAGAGGCCTGAACCGAATATGAGTCAGATGCTCTCCATGATGAAGCCATTGCCCCACGATGCTCCTTATCCCACAGAGTTCTTCGTTGAAGACCTTGAGTACCTGCCCAGGACCATCTATCACATCATCCGGCAGACTCTCTGGCCCATTAAAGGACACTCTCCAAATGCCAAGATCGAGGGTGCAATGAAGACTCTGATATTCTGTATCCTTCATGGCAAATGCTTCAACGCACAAGATTTCTTCATACGCCAACTAGCTGCATCAGGCTCAGATCTGTTTGGTCTAAAGTTCTATGCTCCTTGGGTAATGAGGCTGATCAAACTTCACTCTGTCATCTCGTATCAGCCCTCAGCCCGCAATCATCGGATCTTCTTGCCTGATGTGGATACCTCTGCTGAAGCCATCTATCCTGAACCTGCCAAGCAACCTCTGAGTCTTCAGAATGCAGAACACCAAAGCTTCACTCAAAACGTTGAAGGTGTTGTAGCCATCTCCAGGGTGTATCCTTTGGCTGGCACTACACGTGCACCACACCCTGCTTCAACTGAAGCCACTGACAGTGCCACTGCTTCAAGACCCAAGAAGTGCACTCGTGTTCTCAACGACCGAGAGCTTCTTGTGGCCCTTCATCAAAAGCAGGATAGGCATCATGACTGGTTGAAGAGACAGATGAAAAGCCTCTTGGTGGATGTAAATCGCACCCGAAATCTTGCCACCAAGAATGCTTTCGTTGCCCATGAAACCTGTCGCCGCACATGGAAAGGGCTAACGATGATGCTTTCTGAAGCTGATCTTCAAGAGGATGGCTTCACTAAGAGATTCAAATTTGACTCCACACCTCCTCGAAGAGCTGTGCTGCTGGGGACA
The DNA here is from genome assembly GCF_003073215.2 of Triticum urartu. Taxonomy (NCBI): domain Eukaryota; kingdom Viridiplantae; phylum Streptophyta; class Magnoliopsida; order Poales; family Poaceae; genus Triticum; species Triticum urartu. Next base: position 1,019,175 of record NC_053026.1, on the reverse strand, counting down.
CATATTTGCATTGTTGCCATTCAGGGGAAAATGACGGGGTTTATTCATATTGGTTGGATTTACTTTCTCTACATCATGTCATCTTGCTTAAGGCGTTACTCCGTTTTTCATGAACTTAATACTCTAGATGCATGCTGGATAGCGGTCGATGGGTGGAGTAATAGTAGTAGTCGCAGTCAGGAGTCGGTCTACTTGTCTCAGATGTGATGCCTATATACATGATCATTGCCTTGAATATCGTCATAACTATGCACTTTTCTATCAATTGCCCAACAGTAATTTGTTTACCCATCGTATGCTTTTTGTTTGAGAAAGAAGCCTCTAGTGAAAACTATGGCCCCGGGTCTACTTTTATCATATATAAAATCCAAGAATACCTTGTTGCAATTTATTTACTGTTATTTTATTTTATCTATCTATCACTACGAGATTTGATCATTGCCAATAACCGCCGAGGGGATTGACAACCCCCTTGATCGCGTTGGGTGCAAGTATTTGCTCTTTTGTGTGTAGGTGATGTTAACGAGGTTTTCACGTGATTCTCCTACTGGATTGATAACCTTGGTTCTTAACTGAGAGAAATATTTATTTCTACCTGATACGTCTCCATCGTATCTACTTTTCCAAACACTTTTGCCCTTGTTTTGGACTCTAACTTGCATGATTTGAATGGAACTAACC